>NC_086250.1:73210493-73320501 GCF_021018805.1 Prinia subflava | reverse complement strand
ACCCTGAAACCCCAAAGGGCTCTGAACCCCAAAGGGTTCCACCCCCCAAAGGGCTCTGCACCTCTGTATCCCATAGCTCTGCACCCCAAACTCCTCTGCACCCCACATTTCTGTCCCCCAACATCCCAGGGCTCTGCACCCCACAGGACTTTGCACCCCACCGTCCCAGGGCTGTGCACCCCGAAAGGCGCCGCTCCCCAGCACCCCGGGACCCTTCACCCCGCAGCCCCCGGGCTCCCCAGCACCCCGGGACCCTTCACCCCGCAGCCCCCGGGCTCCCCAGCACCCCGGGACCCCTCACCCCGCGCCCCCCGGGCTCCCCGGGACCTTCACCCCGCAGCCCCCGGGCTCCCTGCTCCTGCCCGGCCCTGGGGCCCCCGCCCGGCCCCGTTCCCGCCCAGCCCCGGGCCCGTCTCTCCCTTTTCCGCCGCTTTTGCCCCAAATCTGCGCGGATTCGGCGCGGCCGTGCCCTACTTCTGGGAATTATGGGATTAGGGGAATCTTCCTGCGGGAGCCGGCAGCAGGCGCGGCCCCGTGCGGGCCGGGGGCTGCACGGCGGGGGGACAGGGGACAGCCCCCAGCCCCTTGGGGTGTCCCCAACCCCGCAGAGGCTGGGCGTGGGGTCCCGCTGGTGCCTGGGTACTGCCACACACCCCTGGGGACAAGCTCGGGGTCCTGGGTGTCCCCAACCCCATGGAAAAAGGGTCGTGCTGGCACCTGGGTGCTGCACACCCCGGTGGGGTGGGCTTGGGGGTCCTGGGTGTCCCCAGCCCACAGAGGGTGGGCTCAGGGTCGCGCTGGCACCTGGGTGCTGCCACACCCCCCTGGGGTGGGCTGGGGGGTTCTGAGTGTCCCCAACCCCACGGAAAAAGGGTCCCGCTGGTGCCTGGGTGCTGCCACACAGCCCTGGGGACAAGCTCGGGGTCCTGAGCATCCCCAGCCCCACAGAAGGTGGCAGAGGGTCCCACTGGTGCCCAGGTTGCTACTGGGGGACTCTGAGTGTCCCCAAGCCCAGGAAAGGTGACCAGAGGGTCCCTCTGTCACCTGGGTGCTGCCACAACCCCTGGAGTGGGCTGGGGGATCTTGAGTGTCCCCAAACCTATGAAGGGTGACCAGAGGGTCCCGGTGGCACCCAGGCACTGCCACACACCCGTGAGACCGGGCTGGGGTGTCCTGGGTGTCCCCAGCCCCACGGAGGGTGACCAGAGGGTCCCAATGGCACCCAGGCCGTATCTGCCACCCCACCGAGCCCCCCTGATCCCCAATTTCTGTCTCCCGGCCCCGATCCCGCCGGGATTCCTCCCACCCCGCTCTCCCTGCGGGAGCCCCTGGCACTGGGCCGTGGTTTCCATGGCACCCCCGGTCCCTGGAAGGCACCAGGGCCCAGCAGGGTCACAGCCTGGGTCCCCTGTCACCCCCAGCTACGGTGTGACACCCCGGTGACACCCTGGGGTCACCCCAGAGCTGGCCCTGGTCCCTCCGGGGACACTGCTGGCACAGGAATTTGGGACACGCGGTGGCCGTGGCACCTCCGCCCAGCCGGGTGCCACCGCCTGGGGACAGCGATGTGGTGACGTGTGCCTGTGGCTGTGCTGTGCCAGCACCCAGGGGAGTGGTGCCAGGTCCATGTGACACCAGAGGTGGCAGGGTTTGGTGCCAGGTCCGTGTGACACCAGAGGTGACAGGAGAGTGATGCTATGTCTGTGTGACACCCAGAGGTGACAGGGCTGTGGTGCCATGTCCATGTGACACCCAGGGGTGACAGTGTTACAGTGGCATGTCCTCGTGTTATGTGATGTGTCCCTGTGGTTCCTGTGCCAGAACCCAGAGGTGACAGGGTTTGGTGCCATGTCCGTGTGACACCAGAGGTGACAGGGATTGGTGCCATGTCTGTGTGACAGCAGAGGTGACAGTGATGCCATGTCCATGTGACACCAGAGGTGACAGGGTTTGGTGCCATGTCCGTGTGACAGCAGAGGTGACAGTGATGCCATGCCCGTGTGACACCAGGGGTGACAGGGATTGGTGCCATATCCATGTGACACTACAGGTGACAGTGTTGTGGTGCCATGTCCATGTGACACCAGAGGTGACACGGTTTGGTGCCATGTCCGTGTGACACCAGAGGTGACAGGGATTGGTGCCATGTCTGTGTGACACCCATAGGTGACAGTGTTTGGTGCCATGTCCGTGTGACACCAGAGGTGACAGTGTTGTGGTGCCATGTCCATGTGACACCAGAGGTGACAGGGATTGGTGCCATGTCCGTGTGACACCCAGAGGTGACAGGGCTGTGGTGCCATGTCTGTGTGCCACCAGAGGTGACAGTGATGCCATGTCCGTGTGACACCAGAGGTGACAGGTTTGGTGCCATGTCCATGTGACACCAGAGGTGACAGTGATGCCATGTCGTGTGACACCAGGGGTGAGACAGTTTGGTGCCATATCTGTGTGAAACCAGAGGTGACAGGTTTGGTGCCATGTCCATGTGACACCAGAGGTGACAGTGATGCCATGTCCATGTGACACCAGAGGTGACAGTGATGCCATGTTGTGTGACACCAGGGGTGACACGGTTTGGTGCCATATCTGTGTGACACCAGGGGTGACACGGTTTGGTGCCATATGTGTGTGACACCGGAGGTGACAGGTTTGGTGCCATGTCCATGTGACACCAGAGGTGACAGTGATGCCATGTCCATGTGACACCAGAGGTGACAGTGGTGCCATGTCCGTGTGACACCACAGGTGACAGTGTTTGTCACCATGTCCCTGCTGCTCCCATGGCACGGTGCCAACCCCCGGATGTCCCCGCGGTGTCCCTTGTCTGTCGCGGTGCCGTGCGGGCCGGGCTGTCCCTGAGGCGTGTCCCCGCTGTCCCCAGGCCCCCCCAGGACATCAGCCTGGAGGAGTTCGATGACGAGGACCTGTCGGAGATCACGGACGACTGCGGCATCGGCCTCAACTACGACTCGGACCACTACGAGAAGGTGCCGGTGGCCCTTGGGACACCGCGGGGACACAGCGGGGACGTGGCAGTGGCACCACCCTGGCGTCTCTCTGGGGGCACTGGGGATGTGCTGGGGGGTCCCTGTCCCCTCTCACCCGCCCCGCGGGGGTCGGGGACGCCGCCAGCCCTGGGGGGTGGCAGGGGATGACCCGTGGCTGTCCCCGTGTCCCTCACACGGTGCCACCCGCAGGACTGCCTGGTGCTGGAGCGCGGGGAGCAGCCGCACCCCGTGTGCACCTTCCAGGACGACTTCCAGGAGTTCGAGATGATCGACGACAACGACGACGACGACGAGGAAGAGGAGGAGGAGGAGGAGGAAGGCAACGAGCTGGAGGTGCCGCCGTCGCCCTCGGCCTCGCCCATCCCCTCGCCCGCCCTGGAGGAGACGCAGAAGCACCGGCCCACCACGCTGAACCTGACAGCCCCGGGCACGCAGGTGAGGCTGCGGGCGTGGCCTCCCCCCTGGGGACACTGTGCCCTCCCTGGGGACACTGTGGGGTCACTGTGCCCTCCCTGGGGTCACTGTGGGGTCACTGTGCCCTCCCTGGGGTGACTGTCCCCTTCCCCCCTGAGGTCTGTGTCCCCTTCTCTCGGGGGTCACTGTCCCCCCCCCCAGGGGTCGCTGTCCTGTCCCCCCCCAGGGGTCTGTGTCCCCTTCCCCCCTGAGGTCTGTGTCCCCTTCTCTCGGGGGTCACTGTCCCCCCCCCCAGGGGTCGCTGTCCTGTCCCCCCCCAGGGGTCTGTGTCCCCTTCTCTCGGGGGTCACTGTGCCCTCCCCCCCTGAGGTCTGTGTCCCCTTCTCTCGGGGGTCACTGTCCCCCCACTGGAGTCACTCTCCTGTCCCCCCCCAGGGGTCTGTGTCCCCTCCCCCCAGCGATCACTGTCCCCTTCCCCTTCTAGGGTCTGAGTCCCTTCCCCTCCCCGTGTCACTGTCCCTCCCCCTCCAGTGTCACTGTCCCTCCCCCCCGGGGTCACTGTCCCCTCCCCTCCAAGGATCTGTGTCCCTCCCCTCCCCGGTGTCACCGTCCCCCCGCTCGCCTCTCTTTATCACTGTCCATCCCCCTTGGTGTCACCGCCACCCCCGCCCGCTGTCACCGCCCCTCCCCGCGGTGTCACCGCCCCTCCCCCGTGTTTCCCCGTCCCTCGTGCCCGTCCCCACGCCGTGTCCCCTCCTTTCCCCGCTCCCGGGGCTCCCCCCGGGGATGTCGCCGCGGGGGTGTCGCGGTGTCCCCGCGCACGCGCCGCCGCAGTGCGGGGGCAGCGCCGCTCGCAGCGGCCGCGGGCGTTGCTTGGGAACCGCGGGGCCCGCGGGGATTTCGGGGGCCCCCCCTTTTCCCGGGAGGCTCCCGAGCGCTGCCGGGCTGGGGGGGCTCGGGGGGTGGCGGTCACCGCGCGGGGACACGGCCAGGGGGTCCGGCCCGGCCCGGGGGTCCCGCCCAGCCCGGGGGTCCCGCCCGGACCTGCCCCATTGGGGGTCCCGGGTGACATCGCGGTCCTCGTCCCTGTGTCCCCCCAGAGCCCATCCGTGTCCCCCCATCCCCTGTCCCTGTCCTGTCTTTGTCCCTTCCAGCACCCTTCACCCGTCCTCCCAGAACGTGTCCCCATCCCTGTCCCCAGCCCCTTCATCACCCACTGCCATCCCCTCCGCTCCTTGTCCCCTCCAGGACCCATCCCTGTACCCCCCAGCATCCATTCCCATTCCCATTCCCATTCCCATTCCCATTCCCTGTCCCCCCTAGCATCCATTCCCATCTCCCCCCACTCCCATCTCTCCCCCATTCCCATCCCCCGTTCCCCTCCCTGTCCCCTCGGTGTCACCCCCAGGCCCTGTCAGCCCCCCCCGGTTGGTGCCCGGTGCCTCCGGCCGCGCTCCCTAATCCCGGGATCCGCCGGGATCCGCCGGGATCCGCCGGGATTAGCACTGCCCGCGCTTCCCACCGGGACTAATCCGCAGCTGCCGGCGGGACATTCCCGAACATCCCGGGGGCTCCGGGCATTCCTGGGGGGGTCCAAACATCCCGGGGGGGTCCAAACATCCCGGGGGGGTCCAAACATCCTGGGGACTCCAAACATTCCTGGGGTTCTGAACATCCTGGGGGGGCTCCGGGCATTTCTGGTGCTCCAAACATCCCAGGGGCTCCGAACATTCCAGGGAGGGTCCAAACATCCAGGGGGGCTCCGGCATTCCCGGGGCTCTGAACATTCCTGGGGACTCTGAACATTCCTGGGGGTTCTCCAGGCATTCCCAGGGCTCTGAATATTCCCGGGGGCTCTGAACATTCCTGGGGGCTCCAAACATTCCTGGAGGCTCTGAACATTCCTGGGGGTCTCCGGGCATTCCCGGGGCTCCCGACACCCCCGCGGCTCCGGGGCCGGCTCGGGGGTCCCTCTGCGGGGTGGGGCCGTGCCCGTGGGGTCGCACCCGGGGGTCCCGGGGTCAGCACCGGTGCTGGCTCTGTCCCCGCTGGTGCTGGCTCTGTCCCCACCGTGGGCACCGTGCCCCCCTCGCCGTGCCTGGCAGGGATCCCGGGATGGCGGCCTGGATCAGGACAAGCCCCGCGCCCCAGGCACCCCCGGCGCTCCCCCCGTGTCACCCCAGTGTCCCCCCTGGTGTCCCCAGCGGGTCCCGGGGGTGGCACCCGCTGAGTCCCGCTCTGCTGTCCCCGCAGGATTCCCTCAACAACAACGGCGGCTTCGCCCCGCCCGCGCCGCGGCCCAGCTGGCAGGACGCGCTCCTGCACTCCTCCTCCTCCTCCTCCTCCTCACACACCGGTGAGCGGGCGGGACAACGCGGGGACAGCGCGGGGACAGGGTGACAATGACAGTGTGACAGCGCGGGGGGACAGCGGGGGGACAGTGACAGCACGGGGGGACAGCAACAGCGCTGGGGGACAGTGGAGGGACAGGGTGACAGTGAGAGTGTGACAGCGGGGGGACAGTGACAGCGCGGGGGGACAGTGGGGGGACAGGGTGACAATGACAGTGTGACAGCAGGGGGACAGCGGGGGGACAGGGTGACAATGACAGTGTGACAGCGCAGGGGGACAGCGGGGGGACAGTGACAGTGTGACAGCATGGGGTGACAGCAGGGGGTGACAATGACAGCAGGGGGTGACAGTGTGACTGTGAAAACGAGGGGGGTGACAGTGGGGGGGTTGTGACAGTGACAGTCTGACAGTGTGGGGTGACAGCAGGGTGTGACAGTGACAGTGGGACAGTGGGGTGTGACAGTGACAGTCTGACAGCGTGGGGTGACAGCAGGGTGACAGTGTGACAGTCTGACAGTGACGGTGTGATAGTGACAGTGTGACAGTGACAGTGTGACAGCGGGGTGTGACTGCAGAGTGTGACAAAGACAGTGTGACAGTGGGGTGTGACAGTGACAGTGTGACAGTGACAGTGTGACAATAACAGTGTGACAGAGGGGGGTGACAGTGGGGGGTGACAGCGGGGTGACAATCTGACAGCGGGGGGTCATGGGGGTTGACAGTGTGACAGTGTGACAGCACGGGGTGACAGCAGGGGGTGACAGCGACAGTGTGACAGCGACAGTGTGACAGCGACAGCGTGACAGCTGGGCGTGATAATGGGGTGTGACAGCGGGGTGTGACAGGGGGGTGTGACAGTGGGGTGTGACAGCGGGGTGTGACAGTGGGTGTGCCATGGGGCTGTGCCAGGACGGGTGTGACAGTGGGGTGTGACAGTGACTGTGACAGTGGGTGTGCCATGGGGCTGTGCCAGGACGGGTGTGACAGTGGGGTGTGACAATGGGGTGTGACAGTGCTGTCACGCCATGGGGCTGTGCCATGGGACTGTGCCAGGACGAGTGTGACAATGGGGTGTGACAATGGGGTGTGACAATGGGGTGTGGCAGTGCTGGCACGCCGATGGACCGTGCCATGGGACTGTGCCATGGGGCTGTGCCAGGGCGGGCGTGGTGACCCCGCAGTGACCCCGCTCCGTGTCCCCTCCCCGCAGGACACTCGTCCCCCCACGCCTGCATCCTGGACGGACCCTGCCTGGAGAGCCCGCCGGGCCCCGGGGGGGCTCCCCGCTCGCTGCCGCCCTCCCCCCTGGACTCGCAAGGCAACAGCCCCGAGTCCGCGGCCCATGGTAACCCAGCGCCGCCGGGAGCCGCGCCCGATTTTAACATGAACCTCATCTCCGCTGCGCTCCGAGCTCCGCTCTCCCCGCCGCGCCCCCGCCAGCCGCCCCCGCCTCACCCCTGTCTCTCTCCAACAGGGCCCGCCGCTCCCCCCGGCGCCCCCGACGCCGCCCCCCCGCCCCCGGCCGCCCCCCAGGCCCCCACGCAGCCCCGGGGCGGCAGCGGCAGCCCGGGGTCCCCCCGCCCGCAGCCGCAGCCCCCGGCTCGGGCTCCCGCGGAGCCGCTCAGCTCCGACGGGGAGGGCGCCCGGTCCGGCCGCGCCGCCAGCGTGCGCGGCCACCCCTCGGGCTCCTCGGAGACCACCTCGCCCTCCTCGGACCCGGGCATCGAGGCCGACCTGACGAGCCGCGCCGCCAAGGCCTTCCTGCCCGGCGGGCGGCGCGGGGACGAGCTGAGCTCGCCCGGCTCCGACTCGGACGGGGAGCTGGAGGCGGCTTTCGCCGGCGGGCGCCTGGTCAGCAACATGATCTCGTCCATCTCGGAGACCGAGCTGGACCTGAGCAGCGACAGCAGCAGCGGCCGCTCCTCGCACCTCACCAACTCCATCGAGGAGGCCAGCTCGCCCGGCTCCGAGGGGGAGCTGGAGCCCGAGCTGGACGCGCCCGGCCTGCTGGGCATCAAGGACTCGCTGCTGCTGGACAAGGGCAAGGAGGACGACGAGGAGCCGGCCGAGAGGGGCCCGCCGGAGCGCGGCGTGGTGCGCAGGGAGAGCCTGGCCGAGCTGAAGATGGACGCCTACTACGACAGCCTGGACCCGGCCGACGGCCCCGCGCCCGAGGGCCAGACCGACGTGTCCGGCGCCAGCCCGCTGGACCTGAAGATCGACCCCGACCACAGCCTGGAGAGCATCCGCCGCTCCTTCTACCTGCCCGTGGGGCCCAAGCTGATGCCCGAGGCGGACGAGGAGGACAACAGCGAGTACGACTCCGACTCGGAGTCGGAGCCCGACCTGAGCGAGGACTCGGACTCGCCGTGGCTGCTCAGCAACCTGGTGAACAAGATGATCTCGGAGGGCTCGTACCCCATCAAGTGCCCGGACGAGTGCTTCCAGAACAGCCACTCGCTGTGCGACACCATCTCGCCCGCCTCCGACCTGGAGCCCGAGATCCTGAGCGAGGCGCTGGACGAGGAGCCGGCCCCGCGGGACGCGGCGCTGGGGGACGCGGCGGGGTCGGCGGCGCGGTGCCAGCGCGGCGCCATCGAGCTGGTGGACATGGAGACGCTGCGCAGCTCCCTGGCCGAGGCCGAGCACGCGGCCGCCGAGCCGCCGCCGGAGCCGCCGGCCGACGAGCCGGGGCCCTTCCTCTTCCTCAGCAACCCCACCAACGACACCATCGCGCCCGTGTGCCCCGGCCGCCCCGTCGCCCTCGACCGCCTGGACGCCTCCGAGGTCCTGGCCACCTTGGGCTGCCGCCCGTCCCCGCCGCCACCGCGGGTGTCCCCCGGCGGCGAGGCCGCCGTCACCGGCCGCCCCACCAGCCCCCGGCGCTGGGCCCTCGACGGGGACCTGGACTCGGGCGTGCTGGAGGCCGACTCCATGATCGACGACGTGCGGTTAGCGCCCGACGCCGATCCCGCCGCGCTGGACGTGTCCACGGCCAAGACCAACCGCGGCTTCGCCATGGCCTTGGAGGAGGCCGAGGCGGCCTCGCGCCGGGGCAGCCCGGCCGGGGAGGCGCCGGAGCCGCCGGAGCCGCCGGCGCTGGACGAGTCGCTGGCCTACGACTCGGTCAAGTACACGCTGGTGGTGGACGAGCACACGCAGCTGGAGCTGGTCAGCCTGCGGCGCTGCACGTCGGTGCTCAGCGACGACAGCGACATCCTGAGGGCCTGCGACGACGACGTGGCCTTCGGGGACGGGCTGGTGGCCCCCGACGGGCGCAGCTCCTCCGAGGACTCGTCCCCCGAGGCCGACCTGCAGTTCTCCAAGAAGTTCCTCAACGTCTTTGTCAACAGCACCTCGCGCTCCTCCAGTAAGTGGTGGTGTCCTGTTGTGACATATCGTGACATGTCGTGACATGTCGTGACATATCGTGACACATCGTGACATATCGTGACGTGTCACGGTGTCCTGGGGCCTGCCCTCTGTGTCCTGCCCCGGCCATTCCTGTGCGCCCTCTTGTGGCGTGTCACGATATGTCTGGGATGTCGTGACATGCGCCACGCTGTCCCGGCTCTCCTCACTCCAGCTGTGCTCCTTGTCTTGTCCCTGGCACCATTCCTGTGTGCTGTGTCATGTCACTGCATGTCACGATATGTCACGGCATGTCGTGACATATCACAGGAGAGGGGGTGGTGACCACAGGGGCGCCCAGCCCTGCTCTGCTGGGCAGGGTCCAGATGGGACCCCCGGAGGGTTCTGGCCCCGGGAGTGCCCCACAGGGACATGGCCGGGGATGTCCCCATGGGGGTGGCAGCTGTCCCCTGTCCCCTGGGGGTGGCAGCTGTCCCCTGTGCCCCTGGGATGGCAGCTCTCCCCTGTCCCTGTGGGGGTGACAACTGTCCCCTGTCCCCTTGGGAGTGGCAGTTGTCCCCTGTGCCCATGGGGGTGGCAGCTGTCCCTGTGCCAATGAGGGTTGCAGCTGTCCCCCTGGTGGTGACAGCTGTCCCCAGTGGCCCTGGGGGTGGCAGCTGTCCCCTCTGCCCCCTGGCATGGCTGTCCCCTGTGCCCACAGGGTGGCGGCTGTCCCCTGTGCCCACAGGGTGGCAGCTGTCCCCTGGGGATGGCAGCTGCCTCCTGTCCCCCTGGGGTGGCAGCTGTCCCCTGTCCCCTGGCATGGCTGTCCCCTGTCCCCCTGGGGGTGTGGTGGCTGTCCTCTGGCATGGCTGTCCCCTGTGTCCATGGGGTGGCAGCTGTCCCCTGTCCCCTGGGGGTGGCGGCTGTCCCCTGTCCCCTGGCATGGCTGTCCCCTATCACCCTGGGGGTGGTGGCTGTCCCCTGTCCCCTGGGGGTGGCAGCTGTCCCCTGGGGATGGCAGCTGTCCCCTGTCCCCCTGGGGGTGGTGGCTGTCCCCTGTCCCCTGGCACGGCTGTCCCCGCAGGCACAGAGTCCTTCGGGCTGTTCTCCTGCATGGTGAACGGTGAGGAGCGGGAGCAGACCCACCGCGCCGTCTTCAGGTGAGGCCACCCAGGTGACACCCACGGGCACCCCAAGGGACCCCCGGCCCCTGCTGGGGACACCCAGGGCCACCCCCAGTGCCACCCCAGTGCCACCCCAGGGCCCCCTGCCTGCTCCCGGTCCCCCTGGGGTGGCTGTCCCTGGGCTCTGGGGGTGTCGCGTCCCTCAGGGCACCCCACAGGTGCCACAGGGGTCTGGGTTTGGGGGTGACCAGGAGGTGAAGAGGGGCACAGGGCAGTGGATTTTGGGGTGACCAGGAGGTCAGGGCTGTGGATTTTGGGGTGACCAGGGGCACAGGGCTGTGGATTTTGGGGTGATCAGGTCAGGGCTGTGGATTTTGGGGTGACCAGGGGGTCAGAGCTGTGTTATTGGGGTGACCAGGGGGTCAGGGCTGTGGATTTGGGGGTGACCAGGTCAGGGCTGTGGATTTTGGGGTGACCAGGGGGTCAGGGCTGTGGATTTTGGGGTGACCAGGGGGTCAGGGCAGTGTTATTGGGGTGACCAGGGGGTCAGGGCTGTGGATTTTGGGGTGACCAGGGGGTCAGGGCTGTGGATTTTGGGGTGACCAGGTCAGGGCTGTGGATTTTGGGGTGACCAGGAGATCAGGGCAGTGTTATTGGGGTGACCAGGTCAGGGCAGTGTTATTGGGGTGACCAGGGGGTCAGGGCTGTGGATTTTGGGGTGACCAGGGGGTCAGGGCTGTGGATTTTGGGGTGACCAGGGGGTCAGGGCAGTGTTATTGGGGTGACCAGGGGGTCAGGGCTGTGGATTTTGGGGTGACCAGGGGGTCAGGGCAGTGTTATTGGGGTGACCAGGGGGTCAGGGCAGTGTTATTGGGGTGACCAGGGGGTCAGGGCTGTGGATTTTGGGGTGACCAGGGGGTCAGGGCTGTGGATTTTGGGGTGACCAGGGGGTCAGGGCAGTGTTATTGGGGTGGCCACCAGGGGTGTGGATTTGGGGGGTGATGATGACCTGAGGGGTGCAGATTTTGGGGTTTGGGGTGACCAGGAGGTCAGGGGTGTGGATTTGGGGGTGACCACCTGGGCGGTGTCTTTGGGGTGACCAGGAGGTCACCAGGACAGTGGGTTTGGGGTGACAATGACCCGAGGGGTGCAGATTTTGGGGTTTGTGGCTGACCAGGAGGTCAGGGCAGTGTCTTTGGGAGGTGACGATGACCTGAGGCGTGCACATTTTGGGGTTTGGGGGTGACCAGGAGGTCAAGGGTGTGTTTTTGGGGTGACCAGGGGGCCAGGACCGTATCTTTGGGGTGACAATGACCCGAGGGGTGCAGATTTTGGGATCTGTGGCTGACCAGCAGCCCAGGGCAGTGTCTTTGGGGTGACGATGACGATGACCCGAGGGGCGCCATGCTGCGTCCCCACCCGCATCCCCACCCTGTGTCCCCATTCCATGTCCCCATCCCACGTCTCCACTGGTGTCCCCACCCCATGTCCCCATCCTGCGTCCCCACCTGTGTCCCCACCCGTGTCCCCACGTGTGTCCCCACCCCATGTCCCCACCCGTGTCCCCACGTGTGTCCCCAACCTGTGTCCCCATCCCGTGTCCCCATCCCGTGTCCCCATCCCGTGTCCCCACCCCGTGTCCCCACCTATATCCCCACCTATGTCCCCACCCGTGTCCCCATGCCGTGTCTCCACGCCGTGTCCCCACCCTGTGTCCCCGTGTTCCCACCCTGTGTCCCCACCTGTGTCCCCACGCTGTGTCCCTGTGTCCCTGTCCCGTGTCCCCACCCCGTGTCCCCTTGTCCCGACTCCGTGTCCCCCCGTGTCCCCACGCTGTGTCCCCGTGTCCCCACGCCTTGTCCCCATGCCGTGTCCCTGTGTCCCCACCCCGTGTCCCTGTGTCCCCACGCGGTGTCCCTGTGTCCCCGTGTCCCCACACCGTGTCCCCATGTCCCCGTGTCCCCACGCCGTGTCCCCGTGTCCCCACGCCTTGTCCCCATGCCGTGTCCCTGTGTCCCCACCCCATGTCCCCGTGTCCCCACGCCGTGTCCCCGTGCCCCCGTGTCCCCATGTCCCCGTGTCCCCGTGTCCCCACGCCGTGTCACCGTGTCCCCACGCCGTGTCCCCGTGCCCCCGTGTCCCCGTGTCCCCACGCTGTGTCCCCACGCCGTGTCCCCATGTCCCCGTGTCCCCGTGTCCCCACACCGTGTCCCCGTGTCCCCGTGTCCCCGTGTCCCGGTGTCCCCACGCCGTGTCCCCGTGTCCCCACGCTGTGTCCCCGTGTCCCCACGCTGTGTCCCCGTGTCCCCACGCCTTGTCCCCATGCCGTGTCCCTGTGTCCCCACGCTGTGTCCCCACGCCGTGTCCCCTTGTCCCCACGCCGTGTCCCCGTGTCCCCACGCCGTGTCCCTGTGTCCCCGTGTCCCCACACCGTGTCCCCGTGTCCCCGTGTCCCCGTGTCCCCGTGTCCCCACGCCGTGTCCCCGTGTCCCCACGCCGTGTCCCCACGCCGCGTCCCCGTGTCCCCACGCCATGTCCCCGTGTCCCCACGCCGTGTCCCCATGCCGTGTCCCTGTGTCCCCATGCTGTGTCCCCACGCCGTGTCCCCGTGTCACCGTGTCCCCGTGTCCCCATGTCCCCGTGTCCCCACGCCGTGTCCCCGTGTGTGTCCCAGGTTCATCCCGCGGCACGAGGACGAGCTGGAGCTGGACGTGGACGATCCGATCCTGGTGGAGCAGGAGGAGGACGATTTCTGGTACCGCGGGTACAACATGCGCACGGGCGAGCGCGGCATCTTCCCGGCCTTCTACGCGCACGAGGCCGCCGCGCACGCCCGCGACACCGGTACGCACCGGGACGGGTCCTGGAAGGGTAAAGAACCCGCCGGGACGGGCTGGGGACGGGTCCTGCAAGGGTAAAGAACCCGCTGGGAAAACGGGCCCTGGAAGGGTAAAGAACCCGCCGGGATGGGGCGGGAAAACGGGGCCTGGAAGGGTAAAGAACCCGCCGGGACGGGCTGGGGACGGGTCCTGGAAGGGTAAAGAACCCGCTGGGAAGGGCCGGGAAAACGGGGCCTGGAAGGGTAAAGAACCCGCCGGGACGGGCTGGGGACGGGTCCTGGAAGGGTAAAGAACCCGCTGGGATGGGCCGGGTAAAACGGGGCCTGGAAGGGTAAAGAACCCGCCGGGATGGGCTGGGGATGGGTCCTGGAAGGGTAAAGAACCCGCCGGGACGGGCTGGGGACGGGTCCTGGAAGGGTAGAGAACCCGCCGGGACGGGCTGGGTAAACGGGTCCTGGAAGGGTAAAGAACCCGCCGGGGCGGGCTGGGTACGGGTCCTGGAAGGGTAAAGAACCCGCTGGGAAGGGCCGGGGATAGGTCCTGGAAGGGTAAAGAACCCGCCGGGATGGGCCGGGAAAACGGGGCCTGGAAGGGTAAAGAACCCGCCGGGATGGGCTGGGGACGGGTCCTGGAAGGGTAAAGAACCCGCTGGGATGGGCCAGGAAAACGGGGCCTGGAAGGGTAAAGAACCCGCCGGGATGGGCTGGGGACGGGTCCTGGAAGGGTAAAGAACCCGCCGGGATGGGGCGGGGATAGGTCCTGGAAGGGTAAAGAACCCGCTGGGACGGGCTGGGGACGGGTCCTGGAAGGGTAAAGAACCCGCCGGGAAAACGGGTCCTGGAAGGGTAAAGAACCCGCCGGGACGGGGCGGGTGAAACGGGGCCTGGAAGGGTAAAGAACCCACCGGGATGGGCTGGGGATAGGTCCTGGAAGGGTAAAGAACCCGCCGGGACGGGGCGGGTGAAACGGGGCCTGGAAGGGTAAAGAACCCGCCGGGATGGGCTGGGGATAGGTCCTGGAAGGGTAAAGAACCCGCCGGGACGGGCTGGGAAAACGGGGCCTGGAAGGGTAAAGAACCCGCCGGGACGGGCTGGGGACGGGTCCTGGATGGGTAATGAACCCGCCGGGACGGGCTGGGATGGGTCCTGGAAGGGTAAAGAACCCGCCGGGACGGGCTGGGGACGGGTCCTGGAAGGGTAAAGAACCCGCCGGGACGGGCTGGGATGGGTCCTGGAAGGGTAAAGAACCCGCCGGGACGGGCTGGGGACGGGTCCTGGAAGGGTAAAGAACCCGCCGGGACGGGCTGGGGATAGGTCCTGGATGGGTAAAGAACCCGCTGGGACGGGCTGGGGACGGGTCCTGGAAGGGTAAAGAACCCGACAGGACGGGCCAGGTAAAACAGGTCCTGGAAGGGATAAACAACCCACCGGTACGGGCCAGGGCAGCAGGGATACCCCTGGAGTTATGGGTCCTGGAAGGGATAAAGAACTCTGTCCCAGCTGGTTTGAACAGAAGAGATCCCCCAGAGTTGTAAGGGACAGGTCCTGGAAGGGTAAAGAGCGTGGCTCCAGATGGGTTCAACAGGAGATATTCCCCAGAATTATCAAGGATAGGTCCTGGAAGGGATAAAGAACCCACCGGTACGGGCCGGGTAAAACGGGGAATACCCGTTATCAGGGATGGGTCCTGGAAGGGATAAAGAACCTGCCGGTACAGGCTGGGCCAGCGGGGGATACCCGTTATCAGGGATGGGTCCTGGAAGGGATAGAGAGTGCAGCCCCAGCTGGATTCAACAGGAGATATCCCCCAGTGTTATAGGTCCTGGAAGGGATAAAGAGCTCTGCCCAGGCTGGGTTCAGTGGGAGATGTCCCCCAGAGTTATCAGGGATAGGTCCTGGAAGGGATAAAGAGCTCTGCCCAGGCTGGGTTCAACGGGAGATGTCCCCCAGAGCTATCAGGGATAGGTCCTGGAAGGGATAAAGAGCTCTGCCCAGGCTGGGTTCAACGGGAGATGTCCCCCAGAGCTATCAGGGATAGGTCCTGGAAGGGATAAAGAACCCTGCCCCAGCTGGTGTGAACAGAAGAGATCCCCCAGAGTTACCAGGGACAGGTCCTGGAAGGGATAAAGAGCTGTGCCCCAATTGGGTTTAACAGAAAATACCCCCCAGAGTTATAGGTCCTGGAAGGGTAAAGAGAATAATAATAATAATAATAATAATAATAATAATAATAATAATAATAATAATAATAATAATAATAATAATAATAATAATAATAATGATAATAATAATAACAATAATAATAATGATAATGATAATAATTATAATAACAATAATAATAATGATAATAATTATAATAATGATAATAACAACAACAATAATAATAATGATAATAATAATAATAACAACAATAATAATAATAATGATAATAATAATAATAACAACAACAACAACAACAACAATCCCTCCAAATTATTATAATTGTAATTAAGGAGCTTTCAGGCGAAGATTTGGGAATAGGAATAGCAGTTCTTTATTAGGAATATTAAAAATAAAAATGCAGGAGGATAAAAAAACCCAAACCAAACAAAAAAGAAAACCCTGAGTCAGACACAGCCTGACTCTGTTAAAAATAATTAAAAATAATAATGAGAGCCATTATTTTAAATAAAACAGGCAATAAAATAAAAATTTATTTAAATATTAATAGGAATACGAATATAAATATAGATATAAATATAGATATAAATATAGATATAAATACAAATACAGATATATAAATATAAATATAAATATAAATATAAATATAAATATAAATATAAATATAAATATAAATATAAATATAAACATAATATACATATAATATAAATATAATATACATATAATATAAATATAAATATAAATATAAATATAAATATAAATATAAATATAAATATAAATATAAATATAAATATAAACATTTATTTATTATATATATAATACATAATAGCAAACCCCTACATAGGTATTTAATAAGAAATTACAAACTACTACAGCAAAATAATTTGCAAAAGTTAGAAATTATAACAACAGCCATTATTTTCAATAAAATGTATTTAATTTTCAATAAAAATGTATTTAAAAACGTATAAATGATATAGATATATAGATATATAGATACTGATATACACATTGGTATAAATATATAAATATAAATATAAATGTAATTGATCCTTATAATATAAATATATTCATATTTTACATTTAAAATATAGCCCAGATTTTTTTAATAAAACCCCCAATATTTTAAATAACTACGTAGTTATTTAAAAAGAGCCATTATTTTCAATAATATAGCAAATAAAATTAAAAAGTATTTGAAAATATATAAATAATACAGATATGGAGATAGATATAGGTATAGATACAAATACATAAATACATAAATAAATACATAAATACATACATAAATACATAAATATATTTCTATAGAAACATATCAATATAAATATAATTGTAAAAATAATTGCAAATATAAATATGAATATAAATATGAATATAAATATGAATATAAATATGAATATAAATATAAATATAAATATAAATAAATATAAAAATAAATATAAATATAAATAAAAATAAATATAAATATAAATATAATTGTAAATATATATGATATATATAATAACTATATATATTTATTATATATTATAAATATATTATATGTATTTTATATATTCATATATTTCGTATATTCATATTTCGTATGAATATATTCATATATGAATATACGAAATATATGAATATACGAAATATATAAATATATATAAAATATTTTAAAAAGCTATAAATAAACACGTAATTAATTCTTACAATGGAAACATAGGAATATTTAATATTTAAAATATAGCCATTTTTTCAAATAAAAAAGCCAATATTTGAACTCCCGCTGTAGTTCTTTAAGCAGCGATTACAGAGCCCAGCAGCAGGGCGGTGCTAATCAATCCCCCGCGTTAATTGCCGTTAATTGGCGTTAATTACCGTTAATTACTGCGTTAGTGTCGCGGCGGAACCCGCGCTGGCTCGAGCGCTTCACCGTGCAGTTCCTGGGCTCCGTGGAGGTCCCGTTCCACCAGGGCAACGGCATCCTGTGCGCTGCCATGCAGAAGGTGCGACCCTGGGGACACCTGGGGACACCTGGGACACCCCTGGGACACCCCTGGGACCCTGGGGGACACCTGGGTGACACCCCTTTGACACCCCTGACCATTCCCTGACCATCCCCTGGGAACCCCTGGAACACCCCTCGGACCCCCTGGGACCCCCTGGGACCCCCCTGGGACACCTGGGGACACCTGGGACACCTGGGGACACCTGGGGACACCTGGGACACCCCTGGGACCCTGCGTGACACCTGGGACACCCCTGGGACACCCCCGGGACCCCCTGCGTGACACCTGGGACCCCCCGGGACCCTGGGGGACACCTGGGACACCCCTGGGACACCCCCGGGACCCCCCCGGGACCCTGGGGGACACCTGGGTGGCACCTGGGGGACACCTGGGACCCTGGGGACCCTGGGGGACACCTGGGTGACACCTGGGACACCCCTGGGACCCTGGGGGACAGCTGGGTGACACCCCTGGGACACCCCTGACCATTCCCTGACCATCCCCTGGGAACCCCTGGGACCCCCCTGGGACCCTGGGGGACACCTGGGTGACACCTGGGGGACATCTGGGGGACACCTGGGACCCCCCTGGGACCCCCTGGGACCCCCCTGGGACCCCCTGAGACCCCCTGACCCTGCTGGGACCCCCTGTGACACCCTGGGATCCCCTGGGACCCCCTGGGACACCCTGAGACCCCCTGGGACCCCCTGGGACACCCCTGGGACACCTCTGGGACCCCCTGACCACCACTGACCCCGCTGTGACACTCCCTGAGACCCCTGTGACACTTCTGACACCCCCTGACCACCCCTGTGACCCCCCCGACCCCTCCTGACCATCCTTGACCAATCTTGACCGCCCCCGACTCTGCTGTCCCCCCATGACCCCACATGACCCCCTCTGACCCCGCTGTGACCCCCCCTGACCCCTCCTGACCCCCCCTGACCCCTCATGAGCCCCCCTGACCCCTCCTGACCCCCCCTGACCCCTCATGAGCCCCCCTGACCCCTCATGGCCCCGCTGTCCCCCACCCTGACCCCGCTGTCCCCCCATGACACCGCTGTCCCCTCCCCATCATCACTGTGACCCCCTGACCCCCCTAACCCCACTGTGTCCTCCCTGACCCCTCACTGTCCCCGTGACCCCTCTGTCCCCGTGACCCCTCTGTCCCCGCTGACCCCTCGCTGTCCCCGCTGACCCCTCACTGTCCCTGTGATCCCTCACTGTCCCCGTGACCCCTCGCTGTCCCCGCTGACCCCTCGCTGTCCCCCCTGACCCCTCACTGTCCCCGTGACCCCTCGCTGTCCCCCCTGACCCCTCACTGTCCCCGCTGACCCCTCGCTGTCCCCGCTGACCCCTCGCTGTCCCCGCTGACCCCTCACTGTCCCCGCTGACCCCTCTGTCCCCGCTGACCCCTCGCTGTCCCCCCTGACCCCTCTGTCCCCCCTGACCCCTCGCTGTCCCCGTGACCCCTCTGTCCCCGCTGACCCCTCGCTGTCCCCGCTGACCCCTCGCTGTCCCCCCGCTGTCCCCAGATCGCCACCACCCGCAAGCTGACCGTGCACCTGCGGCCCCCGGCCAGCTGTGACCTGGAGGTGACACTGCAGGGCATCAAACTGATCCTGACCGTCAGCGAGTACAGCCCCGAGCACGAGGTCAGGGACAGGAGGGGACAGGAGGGGACAGGAGGGACAGGAGGGGACAAGGGGGCACAGGAGGGGACAGGGGGGACAGGAGGGACAGGGAGGGAGAGGTGGACACAGAAGGAGATGGGGGGACAGGGGGGACAGAAGGGGACAGGAGGGACAGGGAGGGACAGGGGGTGTCCAGGAGGGGACATGGGGGGACAGGAGGGGACAGAAGGGGACAGAAGGGACAGGGGGGAGAGGTGGACACAGAAGGGGACAGGGGGGACAGGAGGGCACAGGGAGGAACAGGGAGGGAGAGGTGGACACAGGAGGGACAGAAGGGGACAGGAGGGGACAGGGGGGACAGGAGGGGCAGGGGATGGACAGGAGAAGGTTTGGGGGTGACCAGGAGGGGAGGAAAGGGGGCCTGGGGGTGCCCAGGAGGGGACAGGAGGTTTGGGGGTGACCAGGATGTGATGAGGGGTGCAGGGATTTGGGTTTGGGGAGCAAAAAAAGGAGATTTGGGGGTGACCAGGAGGGGAGGGGTGTTTGGGTCTGGGGGTGACCACAGGAGGGGACAGGAGAAGGTTTGGGGGTGACCATGAGGTGAGGGGTACACGGGCCTGGGTTTGGGGGTGACAGGAGGGGAGGGGCTGCAGGGCTGTGGGCTTGGGGGGCTTGGGGGGACTGGGAGGTGAGGAATGTGGGGGGTGGGTTTGGGGGGTGATGAGGGGTTCAGGGGTGTAGATTTGGGGGTGAACACGAGGTCAGGGCTTTGGGGGGCTGAGTTTGGGGGGCAAGGAGGTAACGAGGGGCTCAGGGTCTGGGTTTGGGGGTGACCAGGACAGGAGGAATGTGGGGGTGGGTTTGGGGGTGCTGGGGGGCTCAGGGAATGTGGGGGTGGGTTTGGGGGTGTCGAGGGGCTCAGGCTCTGGGGGGTGCCCGGCAGGTGAGAGCTTTGGGGCTGTGGGTTTGGGGGCCGGTGCTGAGGGGGGGGACACAGATTTTGGGGGGCTCGGGGCACCCCGCCCTGACCGGAGCCCCTCTCGCCCCGTCCCACCCCAGTTCGAGCGCTGCAGCCACTTCTTCCAGATGAAGAACATCTCCTTCTGCGGGTGCCACCCCCGGAACAGCTGGTGAGACCCCCGGGGCACCCCAGGGACCCCTGCCCCACCCAGGGGCACCCCAGGGACCCCCGCCCTGCCTGGGGCACCCCAAGGGACACCCCCATCCCACCCATCGGCACCCCCAGGGATCCCCCACCTAACCATGAACACTGCAAGGGACCCCCACTCCATCCAGGGGCACCCCAGGGACCCCTGCCCTGCCTGGGACTCCCTGAGGGATCCCCACCTCACCCAGGGGCACCCCCAGGGATCTCCATCCTGCCAGGGACACCCCAAGGGACCCTCACCCTATTCAGGAACACCCCAAGTGACACCCCCGCCCCACCTAGGGGCACCCCGAGGGACCCCCACCCCATTCAGGGGCACCCCGAGGGACCCCCACCCCACCCAGGGACACCCCAAGGGTCCCCCACCCTGCCAGGGGCACTCACAGAGCCCCTCCTGCTCCCCCTGGAGTGGCTGTTGGGGGCTCTGGGGCCCCCCTGAGCCCACCTGGGGCAGTTTTGGGGTGCCAGGGCAGGTTTGGGGTACCCGGGGCAGGTTTGGGGTGTCCCCCTGAGCCCACCTGGGGCAGGTTTGGGGTGCCGGGGCAGGTTTGGGGTGCCGGGGCAGTTTTGGGGCACCCCCTGAGCCCGCCTGGGGCAGGTTTGGGGTGCCAGGGCAGGTTTGGGGCGCCCCCTGAGCCCGCCTGGGGCAGGTTTGGGGTGCCGGGGCAGGTTTGGGGCGCCCCCTGAGCCCGCCTGGGGCAGGTTTGGGGTGCCGGGGCAGGTTTGGGGTGCCAGGGCAGGTTTGGGGTACCTGGAGCAGTTTTGGGGCGCCCCCTGAGCCTGCCTGGGGCAGGTTTGGGGTACCCGGGGCAGGTTTGGGGTGCCGGGGCAGGTTTGGGGTGCCAGGGCAGGTTTGGGGTACCTGGAGCAGTTTTGGGGCGCCCCCTGAGCCTGCCCGGGGCAGGTTTGGGGTGCCGGGGCAGGTTTGGGGCGCCCCCTGAACCCGCCTGGGGCAGGTTTGGGGTACCCGGGGCAGGTTTGGGGTGCCAGGGCAGGTTTGGGGCGCCCCCTGAGGCCGCCCCCCAACCCCGCAGCTATTTCGGGTTCATCACCAAGCACCCCGTGCTGAGCCGCTTCGCCTGCCACGTGTTCGTGTCCCAGGAGTCCATGAGACACGTGGCCGAGTGTGTCGGGTACGGACGGGGGACAGGGGGGGACATTAGGGGACAGGGGGGACACGGGGAGACAGGGGGCACGGGGGGACAGGGGGCATGGGGCATGGGGGACATGGGGATGGCTGGGATGGGGCTGGGGGGGCAGGGGCTGGGGATTGGGGCAGGAGGTTTTGGGGGGTCTGGGTGCCAGGGGATTGGGGGTGCCAGGGGATTGGAGGGAGCAGGGATTGGGGTGTGTGAGTGGCAGGGAATTGGGGTGCCAGGGGATTGGGGTGCTGAAGGATCAGGGTGCCAGGAGTTGGGGGTTCTTGGGGGTCTTGGTGTCGGGGATTGGGGGTGCCAGGGATTAGAGTCTGGGTGCCAGGGGATTGGGGGGGGTCTGGGTTCCAGGGGATTGGGGGTTCAGGGGGCTGAGGGTGGGGGGTGTGATGTGGCTGGGGGTGCAGGGTGGTCTGGGTTCCAGGGGATTGGGGGTTCAGGGGTGCTCTGGGTACCAGGGGATTGGGGGGGCAGGGATTAGGGGTGCCAGGGGATGGGGGGGGGTCTGGGTGCCAGGGGATTGGGGGGTTCAGGGGGGTCTGGGTGCAGCCATATGGGGCGCAGGGCGTCTGGCTGTGCTGGGGTTCACGGGGTGCAGAGGTTTGGGGTGCTGAGGGCTGGGTGCTGGGGCTCTGGGTGCCAGGGGACTGAGGGTGCTGGGGCTGTGCCAGCTTTGGGGGGCTGGGGGGGAGGGGGATTTGGGGTCTGGGGGTTCTGGGGTCCGGCTGTGCCAGCTATGAGGGGCTGGGAATTTGGGGTCTGGGGGTTCTGGGGTCCGGCTGTGCCAGTTTTAGGGGGCTGGGGGTGTCAGGGTTCCAGCTGTGCCAGCTTTGGGGGGCTGGGGATTGGGAGTCTGGGGTTGCTGGTGGTCTGGCTGTGCCAGCTTTGGGGGGCTGTGCCAGCTTTGGGGGGCTGTGCCAGCTTTGGGGGCACCCCCCGGGCTGTGGGGGGGTCTCAGGGGTCTGGGGGTGCCCTCCCTGCCCCCCTGCCCTCCCTGAGGCCCCCCCGCCCCTCCCCAGCCGAGCGTTTCAGGAATATTACCAGGAGCACCTGGAGTACGCCTGCCCCACAGAGGACATCTACCTGGAGTAGGGGGCACGGCCACCCCGAACCGCCCGGGGGCTCTGGGGACACCGGGGACTCTGGGGGACACCCCAGGGGCTCCGTGTCACCCCAGGGTCTCTGTGTGACACATAGGGGTTCCGTGTCACCCCAGGGTCTCCGTGTCACCCCAGGGGCTCCGTGTGACACTCGGGGACTCTGGGGGACACCTGGGGACTCTGTGTGTCACCCCAGGGTCTCTGTGTGACACCCCAGGGTTTCTGTGTGACACTCAGGGGCTCGGTGTCACCCCAGGGACTTTGTGTGACACCCAGAGGCTCTGTGTCACCCCCAGGGACTCTGTGTCACCCCAGGGACTCTGTGTGTCACCCCAGAGGCTCTGGCTGACCCGCGGCCCCCCCGGCGCCCCCCGCCCACCCCCGCTGCCTCTCGGGGGGCCGGGGGTGTCCCCTCTGGGGGTGACACGGCCCGGCCGGGGGTGACACGGCCACAGCAGCCCCCCCTGCATGAGCACGGCCAGCCCGGGGGGGGCCCGCGGGTCTGGGGGCTCCGGGGGGGTCCGGGGGGGTCCGGGGGCAGCTCGGGGGGGGGAGAGGGGCACCCCCAAACCCGCGCTGCCCCCCAAAGGAACGGGTCCCCCCCCCTCCCGGGTGTGCTGCCCCTCGTGTCGGTGTCCCCGGCTGTCCCCTCGGGCCCCGGGGGGGTCCCGGGGCCGCCCCCTCCTCACTGCTGTGCCTGGTGGTCCCCGCTTCGGCCCCGCCGCCCAGCGCTATCGTGACTTTACCGCCACCCGCTCGATGTCCCGATATTTATCTGTAACTCAGCAGCCAGAGGAGCCCCCGAGCCACTGTGCCAGCCCCGGTTGTCCCCACGCCGTTGTCACCCACTTGGTCTTTCAATAAAATATATGCTTGGTGTGAGCTGGGGACACTGCGGGGACACTGAGGGGACACTGTGGGGGACAGTGTGGGGACACTGTGGGGGACAATGTGGGGACACTGCGGGGGACAGTGTGGGGACACTGTGGGGACACTGCGGGGGACAGTGTGGGGACACTGCGGGGGACAATGTGGGGACACTGTGGGGGACAGTGTGGGGACACTGCGGGGGACACTGTGGGGACACTGAGGGGACATTGCGGGGGACACTGCGGGGACACTGCGGGGGACAATGTGGGGACACTGCGGGGGACAATGTGGGGACACTGCAGGGGACACTGTGGGGACACTGAGGGTACAGTATGGGGACACTGTGGGGGACACTGTGGGGACACTGTGGGGGACAGTGTTGGGGACAGTGTTGGGACACCTCTGGTGACACTGCTGGGGACACTGCAGGGGACAGTGTGGGGACAGTGTTGGGGACAGTGTTGGGACACCTCTAGTGACACTGCTGGGGACACAGGTAGGACAGTGCTGGGACAGTCCTGGGGACAGTGCTGGGACAGTGTGGGGACAATGTTGGGGACACTGCTGGGGGGTGTGGACAGTGCAGGGGACACTGCTGGTGACACTGCTGGGACACTGCTGGTGACAGTGGTGGGGACAGTGGTGGGGACACTGCTGGGACAGTGCTGGGGATGGTGTTGGGAACATCCGGTGCAGAGGGGAACACCCAGGTGAGGTGGGGACACCCAGGTGAGGTGGGGACACCCAGAAAAGTGGGGAGCCCCTTTGTCCCTTTGTTCCTTTGTCCCTTTGTTCCTTTGTCCCTTTGTTCCTTTGTCCCTTTGTCCCTTGGCCGTGCCCCCCCGGGGTCCCCCCTGCCCGGACTGCGTGTGCCACCCCCTGCCCTGGCACTGGGGACACCAGCGGGTGGCTGGGACCTGCTGGAGGGGTGACACTGGGGACAGTGGCTCCGTGCCATTGGTGGGCCACCTGTGGGAGATGGGGCACCCCAAAAATTCACCCAGGAACACCCCAAAATTCAGCCAGGGACACCCCAAAATTCAGCCAGGAATACCCCAAAATTCAGCTGGGGACACCCCAAAATCCAGCCAGGAACACCCCAAAATTCAGCCAGGGA
This sequence comes from Prinia subflava, assembly GCF_021018805.1. Classification (NCBI taxonomy): domain Eukaryota; kingdom Metazoa; phylum Chordata; class Aves; order Passeriformes; family Cisticolidae; genus Prinia; species Prinia subflava. The sequence continues at coordinate 73,296,213 of NC_086250.1, read as the reverse complement.
CACCCCAAAACTCAGCCAGGAACACCCCAAAATTCACCCAGGAACACCCCAAAATTCAGCCAGGAATACCCCAAAATTCAGCTGGGGACACCCCAAAATCCAGCCAGGGACACCCCAAAAATTCACCCAGGAACACCCCAAAATTCACCCAGGGTGCCCCAAAATTCTTCCAGGGCACCTCAAATTTCAGTCAGGAATATCCCAAAATTCAGATGGGAACCCCCAAAATTCAGCTGGGGACACCCCAAAATTCACCCAAGAAACCCTAAAATTCAGCTGAGGACACCCCAAAATTAAACTGGGGACACCCCAAAATTCACCCAGGAAACCCTAAAATTCAGCTGAGGACACCCCAAAATTTAACAGGGACACCCCAAAATTCACCCACCGGGCTCTGCCCCTCGAGGGCTCCCATTGTCCCCCCCTGTGCAGGGCCGGGACCTGAGCGACCACAGGACCACGCGGAGCTTTCTTATAAATTTATTACATAATAATAATAATAATTAATAATAATAATATAATATAAGAAACATAGATCTCTGTGGGGGATGTGTATCACAACGTCAAGGGCGGGAGGCGAATGGCCGCACCTCCGTGACTCCGGAGAAGGAGAAAGCTCCTCCGAAAATCCATACAAAATTAAGGGTGAAGTCAAACTGACCCTGGGAAATTAAAAACGGAACGAAAACCCACAGGTGAGTCCGGCTGGGGGCGCGGAACCGAGAGTGTGGCGGGGCCGGGCTGTGCACATGCAGCGGGCAGTGAGGGCGTGGCACATGCATGGGCAGTGAGGGCGTGGCCGGACGGCGGCCGGCCGGCCGGACAGCGGCCCCGCCACGGACGGGGCCACCCACGCCCCCCCGGGCGCCGAGTGACCCGAGGGGGGTTTGCTCTTTGTCACAGTCGGGGGACAGGCGGATGGAAGGGGGGCGATGGCGCCGGGCTGGACAACGGAAAAAATATCGACAGCTTGGGGGGGAAAAAACCCCTTCGGAAGCGGGGGGGGAAAAAGAAAAGGAAAAGTGTCTCCCTTTGTACAGCGGAAAAACCCGAGGGGTGGAGAAGCCATGAGAGGAATCACAGTAACCGCCGCGGCCGAGGGCGGCGTGGCCCGGGCGCGGCGCGGCCGCGGGGCGGCACGGCCGATGGGTTGGCGTGGCCGAGGCGTGGTCAAGGGGTCGGCGTGGCCAGGAGGCCAAGCGGTGGTCAAAGGGTCAAACGCGGCCGACGGGTTGGCGTGGCCGAGGGGTTGGCGCGGCCACGGGGCGGTCGAGGGGTCGGCACTGCCGATGGGTTGGCGTGGCCGAGGGCTTGGCCTGGCAAAGAAGTGGTCAAGGGCTTGGCACGGCCGGTGGGTTGCCATGGCCAAGGGGTTGGCAGGGCCGAGGGGTTGGCGTGGCCAAGGGGTCATCGTGGCCGATGGATTGGCGTGGCCGAGGGGCTGGTGTGGCCAAGGAGCGGTCAAAGGGTCGGCACGGCCGATGGGTTGGCGTGGCCAAAGGGGTTGGCCTGGCAAAGAAGTGGTCAAGGGGTTGGCACGGCCGACGTGTTGGTGTGGCCAAGGGGTCAATACGGCCGAGGGGTTGGCGTGGCCAAGGGAATGGCAAGGCCGAGGGGTTGGCGTGGCCACGGGGTGGTCAAAGGGTCAGCACGGCCAATGGTTTGGTGTGGCCAAGGGGTCAACACAGCTGCTGGGTTGGCGTGGCCAAGGGATTGGCATGGCCAAAGGGCCAAAGGGTGGCCAAGGGGTTGGCACGGCCAAGGGCTCAGCATGTCCGAGGGACTGGCGTGGCCAAAGGGCCAAGGGGTGCTCAAGGGGTCGGCACGGCCGAGGGATTGGTGTGGCCAAGAGATTGGCACGGCCAACGGGCTGAGGCGTGGTCAAGGACTTGGCACAGCCGACGGATTGGCGTGGCCGAGGGGTCAGCATGGCCGAGGGGTCAGCATGGCCGAGGGGTCAGCATGGCTGGTGGGTTGGCGTGGCCAAAGGGTTGGCGTGGCCAAGGGGTGGTCAAGGGGTTGGCACGGCCGATGGGTTGGCGTGGCCGAGGGATTGGCATGGCCAAGGGTGCTCAAAGGGTCAGCACGGCTGGTGGGTTGGCGTGGCCGAGGGGTCAGTGGGTCTGAGGGCTGACCAAGGGTTTGGCATGGCCAAAGGCTTGGCATGGCCAAGGGGTCAGTGTGGTCGAGGGGCCAGCACGGCCAATGGGTTGGTGTGGCCAAGGTGTGGCCGAGGGTTTGGCACAGCCAAGGGGTCAGCACGGCCAAAGGGTTGGCGTGGCCGAGGGGTCAACGTGGCCAAGGGGTCGGCACAGCCGATGGGTTGGCGTGGCCGAGGGGTCAGTGTGACCCCGGGATTGGCATGGCCGAGGGGTCAGCGTGGCCAAAGGCTTGGCATGGCCGATGTGTTGTTGTGACCAAGGGGTCAGTGTGACCCAGGGGTTGGCAGAGCCGGGGGTGACCGAGCGGTCAGCACGGCTGATGGGCTGGCATGGCCGAGGGGTCAGTGTGACCCGGGGGTCAGTGTGACCTAGGGGTCAGTGTGACCCGAGGAGTCAGTGTGACCCAGGGGTCAGTGTGCCCTGGGGCCGGGGGGTCAGTGTGACCCAGGGGTCAGTGTGACCCAGGGGTCGGTGTGACCCATGGCCAAGGGGTCAGTGTGACCCGGGGGTCAGTGTGACCCAGGGGTCAGTGTGCCCTGGGGCCGGGGGGTCAGTGTGACCCAGGGGTCAGTGTGACCCGAGGAGTCAGTGTGACCCAGGGGTCAGTGTGCCCTGGGGCCGGGGGGTCAGTGTGACCCAGGGGTCAGTGTGACCCATGGCCAAGGGGTCAGTGTGACCCAGGGGTCAGTGTGACCTAGGGGTCAGTGTGACCCATGGCCAAGGGGTCAGTGTGACCCGGGGGTCAGTGTGACCCAGGGGTCAGTGTGCCCTGGGGCCGGGGGGTCAGTGTGACCTGGGGCTGGGGGGTCAGTGTGACCCAGGGGTCAGTGTGACCTGAGGCCGGGGGGTCAGTGTGACCCGGGGGTCAGTGTGACCCAGGGCCCAGGGGTCAGTGTGACCCAGGGGTCAGTGTGACCCGAGGAGTCAGTGTGACCCAGGGGTTTGTGTGACCCAGGGGTTTGTGTGACCCGGGGGTCAGTGTGACCCATGGCCAAGTGGTCAGTGTGACCCAGGGCCCGGGGGTCAGTGTGATCCGGGGGTCAGTGTGACCCGGGGCTGAGGAGTCAGTGTGACCCAGGGGTCAGTGTGACCCAGGGACCAGGGGTCAGTGTGACCCGGGGGTCAGCGTGACCCGGGGGTCAGCGTGACCCATGGCCAAGGGGTCAGTGTGACCCAGGGCCCAGGGGTCAGTGTGACCCAGGGGTCAGTGTGACCCAGGGGTTTGTGTGACCCGGGGGTCAGTGTGACCCATGGCCAAGGGGTCAGTGTGACCCAGGGACCAGGGGTCAGTGTGACCGAGGGGTCAGTGTGACCCGGGGGTCAGCGTGACCCACAGCCAAGGGGTCAGTGTGACCCAGGGGTCAGTGTGACCCGGGGGTCAGCACGGCCGAGGGCTCAGGCCGGGGTCAGGGGTCACTTGGGCTCCTGCTCTGCCCTCTCCCGGATGGCTTTTCCAAAGGCAAGGTGGCCCTGGCTCTGGGGTGTCCGGAGCGGGCTGGCAGCGTGGCCGGAGCGGGGACAGGAGCTGGGGACACTGGGAATGGCTCCGTCCCCACGGGAGGGGGACGGCAGCGCCTCGGGGACGGCCGGGGGCCGGAGCGCGGCCATAGGGCACCCCGGGGTCCCGGCGGTGACACCGGGGCAGTGACCCTGGCTGCGGGCACGGGGCCACCCCAGAGCCGGTGGCACCGCGGGGAGCAGGCTGGGGGTGCAGAGGGACACCAGGGGACACGGAGGGGACACGGAGGGGACACAGAGGGGACACGGGGGTCTGTGCTGGCAGCTGGAGGGGCCACCCCGGGCGAAGCCAGTTCGGCCGGGGACCCTGATGGCCTTCGGGAAAGTCCCTTGTCCAGATCTGCCACAGCCCCGGGGCAGCGCAGGGGACAGGGGACAGGGATGGGCGGGACAGGGGACAAGGGACAGGGGACAGGGGACAGGGGACAGAAATGAGGAGGGCTGGAGACAGGATGAGCAGGACAGGGAACAGGGATGGGCGGGACAGGGGACAAGGGACAAGGGAGCGCAGGACAGAGGACAGGGATGGGCAATGAGAGGGACAAGGGAGAGCGCGGGACAGGGGTGGGCAGGGGACAAGGATGGGCAAGGCAGGGGACAAGGGAGCACAGGACAGGGGACAGGGATGGGCAGGGGACAAAGGACAATGATGAGCAGAGATGGGGACACAAATGAGGAGGGCTGGGGACAGGATGAGCGGGACAGGGGACAGGGATGGGCAGGAGACAGAGGACAGGGATGAGCACGACAGGGGACAGAATTGAGGAGGGCTGGGGACAGGGGACAGGGATGAGCACGACAGGGGACACAAATGAGGAGGGCTGGGGACAGGGATGAGCAGGACAGGGGACAGAAATGAGGAGGGCAAGGGACAGGGGACAGGATGAGCGGAGCGGGGCACAAGAATGAGCGGGCAGAGGACAGGGACGAACTGGACGGGGGACAGGGATGAGTGACAGGGGCGACAGGAACGAGCAGTCCGGGAGACAGGATGAGTGGCACAGGGGACAGGATGAGTAGTGGCACAGGGACAGGATGAGTGGCACAGGGGACAGGGATGAGAGGAGCTGGGGACAGGGATGAATGGGATCGGGGGACAAGGATGAGCAGGGTTGGGGACAGGAATTAATGGGACAGGGAACAGGGATGAGTGGCACAGGGGACAGGGATGAGTAGGACAGGGATGAGTGGCACAGGGATGAGTGGCACAGGGGACAGGGATAAACGGGACAAGGGGACAGCAATGAACGGGACAGGGATAAATAGGACAAGGAGTAAACGGGACAGGGGACAGGGATGAGTAGGGCAGTGGGCAGGGACAAACGGGACAAGGGGACAGGGATGAGTGGCACAGGGGACAGGGATAAACGGGACAGGGATGAGTGGCACGAACGCAGGGATGAGTGGGGTGGGGGACAGGGATGAGTGGCACAGGGGACAGGGGTAAACCGGGCAAGGGGACAGGGATAAACGGGACAGGGATAAACGGGACAGGGATAAACGGGACAGGGATAAACGGGACAGGGGACAGGGATAAACGGGACAGGGATAAACGGGACGGGGACAGCAGGACGGGGATCCTGCGGGGACAGCCCGGGCAGGTCTGCGGCAGCCCCGGGCGGGGCCGGGCCGGGCAGCGCGGGTGGAAGTCGCCTTCTCTGGCGTGGCGCCTGACTGGGACGAGCCGTGGTGTCCCCGCGGGGCGGGTGACACTCAGTGTTCGCCGACACAGGTACGGCTGCAGCTGCTTCAGCGGGAGCTGGGGGTGCCCGGGCGGGCACGGCCGCGGCTCCGCGGGCGCGGAGCGGGCACCGCCATTTCCGCCCTCCGCGGGCGCGGAGGAGGAGGAGGAGGAGGAGGAGGAGGGAGGGGAAGGCTCCTCCGAAATGGCGAGAAGGCGTCCAGCTCTCCGGTCCCAGAGCGAGCTTGGCGCGGAGCGGTTGCGCTCCGCGGGGTTTGGGCCTCTCGCGGCGAGAGGCGGCCGCGGGCGGGTCTCGGAGCGGCCCCAAAAACAGCTGCGGAACGGGGCGGAGACCCGGGGACGTCCGGCGGGACGGCGCCGGGCTGCCCGCGCTCAGGCCGCCACTGTCACCTTCCACCCGCGCCCCGGACGCCCGCGGGGCGCGCCCGAGGCGGGCGGCGCCGGGGGAGACCCCGCGACCCGAGGGACGCGGGGGCGGCTCCGGGCGGGGGGCACCGGGACAGCGGTGCCAACCGGGGGAGCCCGGGGCTGCCGGGGCTGCCGGGCTGCGGGGAGGGAGGGGAGGGACAGGGGAGGGACAGGAGGACGGGGACAGGGACAGACAGGGACAGGCAGGGAGGGCAGGCAGGGAGGGCAGGCAGGGAGGGCAGGCAGTGCCAGGCAAGGTGGGCAGTGCCAGGCAGGGTGGGCAGGGGCGGTCAAGCAGGGTGGGCAGGCAGTGCCAGGCAGAGTGGTCAGTGCCAGGCAGGGTGGTCAGTGCCAGGCAGGGTGGTCAGTGCCAGGCAGGGCGGTCAGTGCCAGGCAGGATGGTCAGGAGTGGTCAGTGCCAGGCAGGGTGGTCAGTAGTGGTCAGTGCCAGGCAGGGTGGTCAGTGCCAGGCAGGGCGGTCAGTGCCAGGCAGGATGGTCAGGAGTGGTCAGTGCCAGGCAGGGTGGTCAGTAGTGGTCAGTGCCAGGCAGGGTGGTCAGTGCCAGGCAGGGTGGTCAGTAATGGTCAGTGCCAGGCAGGGTGGTCACACAGGGTGGTCAGTGCCAGGCAGGGTGGTCAGTAGTGGTCAGTGCCAGGCAGGGTGGTCAGTAGTGGTCAGTGCCAGGCAGGGTGGTCAGTGCCAGGCAGGGTGGTCAGTAGTGGTCAGTGCCAGGCAGGGTGGTCACACAGGGTGGTCAGTGCCAGGCAGGGTGGTCAGTAGTGGTCAGTGCCAGGCAGGGTGGTCACACAGGTCGGCCCGTGCCAGGCAGAGTGGTCAGTAGTGGTCAGTGCCAGGCAGGGTGGTCACACAGGGTGGCCCGTGCCAGGCCGTGCCGAGCGGCAGCACCAAGGGACGAGGGTGGCACAGGCGGGAGCAGCGCGGCCGTGCAGGCTCTGAGGGGACCCCCGTGTCCCCAGGGCGGGGACAGCCAGGGCCGGGGGTGGCGCGGCCAAAGGGGGATCGGGATCTCCCCCGCGAGCGGCCTCGGGAAGCGACAGCCAAAGGAATTCCTGGGAATTCCTCAATTCCACAGCCTGGGAAGGAGCCCGCGCCATGCCACGCCACATTCCCGCGTGCGACATTCCCGCGTGCGACATTCCTGCATGCGACATTCCCGCATGCGACATTCATTCCGGGATGCGACATTCCCGCCGGGAATGCCGGGATGTGCGGCGGGCTCCGGCTCCATGCGGGGCTCGGGACAGCACCGGGGAGGGGGGCGGGGACACCGGGGAGGGGGGCGGGGACACCGGGGACAGAGGGGACACGGAGAGGAGGTGGCAGGGGAGGCACAGGAGGGTGGCACGGGATGGTCTGGGATGGGAACAGGGATGGGAGCAGGGATTTGAGTTGGGAACTGGGATGGGAACTGGGATGTGGGATGGGAGCAGGGATGGGAACTGGGATGTGGGAAGGGAACTGGGATGGGAACTGGGATGTGGGAAGGGAACTGGGTTGGGAACTGGGATGTGGGATGGGAGCTGGGATGGGAACTGGGATGTGGGATGGGAGCTGGGATGGGAACTGGGATGTGGGAAGGGAACTGGGATGGGAACTGGGATGTGGGATGGGAGCTGGGATGGGAACTGGGATGTGGGAAGAGAACTGGGATGGGAACTGGGATGGGAGCTGGGATGGGAACTGGGATATGGGAAGAGAACTGGGATGGGAACTGGGATGTGGGATGGGAGCTGGGATGGGAACTGGGATGTGGGAAGAGAACTGGGATGGGAACTGGGATGTGGGATGGGAGCTGGGATGTGGGATGGGAGCTGGGATGGGAGTTGGGAGGGGATGGGGTGGGGGATGGGACTGCCAGTCTGTCCCCGTGCCTGGAGTGTCCCGGGAATGCCGGACACAGCGCAGGCACAGGGCGAGGGTGGCACTGAGTGGGGATGGATTTGGGGACACATCTGGGATGGATTTGGGGACACATCTGGGATGGATTTGGGGACGCATCTGGGATGGATTTGGGGACGCATCTGGGATGGATTTGGGGACACAGCTGGGATGGATTTGGGGACATGGGATGGATTTGGGACACATCTGGGATGGGTTTGGGGACACAGCTGGGATAGATTTGGGACACAGCTGAGATGGATTTGGGGACACATGTGGGATGGATTTGGGGACATGGGATGGATTTGGGGACACATCTGGGATGGATTTGGGGACATGGGATGGATTTGGGGACATGGGATGGATTTAGGGACACAGCTGGGATGGATTTGGGACACATCTGGGATGGATTTGGGGACACATCTGGGATGGATTTGGGACACATCTGGGATGGATTTGGGACACATCTGGGATGGATTTGGGACACATCTGGGATGGATTTGGGGACACATCTGGGATGGATTTGGGGCACAGCTGGGAGGGCACAGCTGGGATGGATTTGGGACACATCTGGGATGGATTTGGGACACAACCGGGATGGATTTGGGGCACAGCTGGGATGGATTTGGGGACATGGGATGGGTTTGGGACACATCTGGGATGGATTTGGGGACACAGCTGGGATAGATTTGGGGACACAGCTGGGATGGATTTGGGACACATCTGGGATGGATTTGGGGCACAGCTGGGATGGATTTTGGGGCACAGCTGGGAGGGCACAGCTGGGTGGATTTTGGGGCACAGGAGGGTGAATTGCGGGACGGTGACCGTGGAGGGGGGGACCGGCACAGAGGACTCGGGGGCGAAGGTGACACTCGGTGACACAGCGGGGCTGGCAGGGCAGATCTGGGGACACAGGCGCTGGCTTGGCAGGGGCGGGGGGACACTGGCGACATCGCGGGGACTGCGGGGACACGGCCGAGGGGCAGGACCTGAGCTCGGCACTCCCGCCCCGCGCCCCCGGGGCTGGGGACGCCCGGCGGGGGCGGTGGCACCCGGGTGGCGCCGGGGCGGGGTCGGGCGGGTGTCCGGGCTCACCCGGCACTGGTTTATCCCGGGATTGGTTTATCCCGGGATTGGTTTATCCCGGGATTGGTTTTCCTGGCTGGTCGCTCCCCGGGCCGGCTCCGGGCCCGTCCCCGCCCCCGGGCGCCCGTCCCGGTTGGGGACAGCGGGGTGACAGCCGGGCACGGGGACGGGCCACGCACCCCCGGCGGCTGCCGGACAACTCCGGGCGTGGCCGCGGGGGTGGGGGCTCGGGGACAGGGAGGTGGCACCGGGGACCCTCCTGGGGACATCCCGGTGCCTGGCACAGGGCAGGGGACGTCTCGGGGACATCCTGGGGACATCTCAATGCCCTGACACAGAGCAGGGGACATCCCAGGGACATCCTGGGGACATCCCGGGGACGTCCCTGTGCCTTGACACAGGGCAGGGGACATCCTGGGGACATCCCAATGCCCTGTCACAGGGGAGGGGACATCCCAGGGACATCGTGGGGACAGCCCAGTGCCTCAGCACAGGGCAGGGGACATCCTGGGGACATCCCAGGGAGGTCCCAATGCCCTGACACAGGGCAGGGGACACCCTAGGGACATCCTGGGGACATCCCAGTGCCTTGACACAGGGCAGGGGACATCTCAGGGAGGTCCCAGTGCCCTGTCACAGGGCAGGGGACATCCCGGAGACCCTCCTGGGGACATCCCAGGGACATCCTGGTGACACCCCAGTGCCTGTCACAGGGCAAGGGACATCTCGGGGACATCCTGGGGACACCCCGGTGCCTGTCACAGGGCAGAGGCCGCCCCGGTGTCCCCGGGGAGCTCGGTGCCCTTTCCCCGGCAGGCTCGGGAGGGTTGGGAGGCGGGCGAGGCTCAGCACGGAGCTCCCGGCCCTCCCCTCTTAGCACCACGAGAGTTTTTTGTTTTTAATGCCTTCCTGGGGCTCTCGGCTTTTGGGAGCACCGGGCCCTCCCCTCCCGGCCAGCCGGGTGTGCCCCGGGGGACCAGCGGGTGACACCGGGGACCCCGGCAGCGCCCCCGGAGCCAGCGGTGTCCCCGAGGCCACCAGCGGCCCAAAAAGTGGGGACACAAGCCCTGGGGACCTCCCTGCTGTGTGCCTGGAAGACTCGGTGTGTCCCAAAACCCAAAGCTTGGGTTTGTTTATTTTATTTTTTTTTGTGTGTGTGTGTTTTTTTGTGATTCTCTGAATCTTTATAAATCCAGAGCGGCTGAAAGGAGCAGTTTCAGGGGGAATTTTTTTTTTTTGGGGGGAGGGGTTTGTGTGTGTTTAAAAAGCCTTTTTTTTTTCTTTTTTTTTTCTTTTTTTTTTTTTTTTGCACATTCATTCAGTCGCTTAAAAACTCCCGCGGGAGCGCCGGGAGCGTCTCCTCCAGTCCAGAGATAGGAATTGAGTTCTTCAGTTTTTTAGGAAAACCCTAACAAAAATCAGGTGGCTATAGCTCTGGAGATATAGATATATAGATATTCTCTCTTTCCAAATATAGAGCTGCTTAAAAAGATGCAAAAACCGGGGATGAGCGGGATTTTGGGGAGGGGGGGAGGATCCTGTAATTCGTTATCTCGTGGGGCTTATCAGCTGCTCTCTAGATAAATGCACGGAGATTAAATAATTTCCCATCAACGCTTCCCCCTCCCCCCCTTTGGATAAAAACAACACCCCAAGCCCAGAGGAAATCAAACCTTTCCCTCCCCCCGCCCCTCCCCTCAAACGTTGGCAAAGCGGGGTTTTTTTTGTGTTTTGTTCTGGTTTTTTTGCTGCGGGATCGGTGCCCCCCCGGCCTCCCGACATTCCCAAACATGCTGCGATCCATGCGCTCCTCGCTCGCTCCTCTCACCCGGCCGGGGCAGCAGCTCGGGGTCCGGGGGGGTCCGGGGGGTTCCGCCTGGCGGGGGGGGCTCTTCTGGCACGGCCTGGCACGGCTCGGGTGGCACGGCCGCCGCTGGAGCCTTCCCGGCCCTTCCTTCCTTCTTTTCTTCCTTCCTCCTTCCCTTCTTTCCGTCTTTTCTTCCTTCTTCCCTTCCTTTCTCCGGGAGCACCGCCGGGATGGCCCCGCTGGAGCCGCCGCCTCTGAGCCCAGCGGGGACACCTGGGGACACCTGGGGACACACCTGACCCTGCCAGGGACAGGACCTGGGGTGGGACAGGACCTGGGGACACCTCTGACCCTGCCAGGGACAGGACCTGGGGACACCCCTGACCCTGCCAGGGACACCTGGGGGGACCTAGGGCCACCTCCCGGTGGGGACAGGACCTGGGGACACCTCTGACCCTGTCAGGGACACCTGGGGGGGGACCTAGGGCCACCTCCTGGTGGGGACAGGACCTGAGATGTGACAGGACCTGGGGACACCTCTGACCCTATCAAGGACAGGACCTGGGGTGGGACAGGACCTTGAGCCACCTGTGACCCTGCCAGGGACACCTGGGGTGGGGACAGGACCTGGGGCCACCTCCCAGCCTGGCAGGGACAACTGTGACCCTGCCAGGGACACCTGCGGGGGGGGGGTGTCAGGACATGGGGCCACCTCTGACCCTGCTGGGGTCACCTGGTGACGTCAGGCCCTGAGGCCACCTCCCGGCAGGGCCACCTGGGCCACCTCTAGAGCCCGGCGGGGCCACCCGGGAGGTGCCACCTCCGCAGGTGCCACCCGCCCGCTCTCGCCACGGCCGGGGCAGCTCGGGGGCTCCCGAAAGCCACCCCGAGGTGCCACCGGCGCGGCGCTGTCCCCTGCTGTCCCCGCGGACGGAGCCGTTCGCAGGCCGGGCTGTCGGGGAGGAGCGGGAGCGAGGAGGAATCTCATGCAACATTCCTGCTCCGGAGGCGGCCGAGGGGGCTCCACACCCTCAGTGCGGCGCTGGCGGGAGGAGGAGGAGGAGGAGGAAGAATCCGGGTGGGTTTTCTTGGCTCGGGAATCACACCCCGCCCTCCCCGCGGCGGCTCCGGGCGCGGTCAGCTGTCCACCAGCTGCTTGAGCGCCCGCTCGATGTTCATGCGGTGCCCCACGCGGGTCACCCCCAACTCCACGAAGTCCTCCTTGGTCAGCGCGGGCAGGTGCGTGCCCTCGATCTCGTGGTCCTCGAACTTGTCGCGGTGCTCCACCAGGTTGATGCTCTCCAGCCAGTCCCCCACGTCGTACTTGTTCCACAGGTGCAGCGGCTTCTGCATGAAGGGCCGCGGCGGGTGCAGCGTGTGCAGCGCCGGCGACGGCGACGGCGACGGCGACGGGGAGCGGCTGCGGGCGCTGACGCTGCGCACCACGAAGCGCACCTCCTTGGGCTCGTGCGGGATGGAGAGGCTGGAGGATTTCAGGATGGTGGGGGGCGTCAGGCCGTAGGGCCGGACGGTGCTGAGGGGCTCGGGCCGCTCCAGCGCGGCGGGTTTGACGGGGCTGGGCGTGCGGCGGGTGACGGGGTAGCGGCTGCCGGGCCGCACGGTGAAGGTGGCGCCGGAGCTGCGCTGGGAGATGGTGCTGAGCTCGCCTAAACTACTGAAAAGTCTGCGGAGAGAGGTGGGAGAAAGGACAAAAAGAGAGAGAGAGAGAGAGAGAGGAGAGGGAAGGGGTGAGGCCAGGCCTGGGAACGGGGGCACGAGTCCAGCGGGGTCGGGGTGGGCTCGGGTGGGGCATCCCCGGTGCGGGGATGTCCCAAAGATTCCGGCAGCGCCTCCAGGGTGGGGGTTCCCGGCCGGTCCTGCCCTCCTGGCTCGGCTCTGTGCCCCCCCAAAATGTCCCCAGCCCTGGGGACAAGGACCCGGTGCCCCGCCCCCCATGGAACAGGAGCAACCCAGAGGAGAAAAGTTGGGATGAGAGGGAACCCTCCGGGGTTTTGACCCTCGGGACACCCCTGGTGACGTCACCTGGCGGTCAGTGTGGCGTGAGGAGCCCGGGGGTGGCCGGGCCGGTGTCCCCTTGGTGCTGGGACCCCCTGGCTGCGCCACCGTGGGAATCTTGGATGGGGACACGGCTGCTCACCTGGCATTGTCCCCATCCCGCCATCGTCCCCATGGGATGGACAAGGAACGGGAAAGGGAACGGATCTGACACCTGGGTGAGTCCCAGCAAACCAGAGTCCCCTGCTCTGGAGAGGCTGGGAGAGCTGGGAATGCTCTCCTGGAGAAGGGAAGGCTCCAGGGAGAGCTTCCAGAACATTCCAGGAGAGCTGCAGAGGGACTGGGGACAAGGGACAGAGGGACAGGACACAGGGAATGGCTCCCACTGCCAGAGGGCAGGGCTGGGTGGGATCTTGGGCAGGAATTCCTGCCTGGAATGGAATTGCCAGAGCAGCTGTGGCTGCCCCTGCATCCCTGGCAGTGCCCAGGGCCAGGCTGGACCCTGGGGCTGGAGCAGCCTGGGACAGTGGGAGGTGTCCCTGGAGGGGTTTTGAGGTCCCTCCCATCCCATCCCATCCCATCCCATCCCATCCCATCCCATCCCATCCCATCCCATCCCATCCCATCCCATCCCATCCCATCCCATCCCATCCCATCCCATCCCAGTTCCCATCCCTGCCACTCCACTTGTCCCCTCAGAACTACCCCATAAAATTCCCGCATCCCGGTGCCTCAGTTTCCCTGCCACTCCCCAGCTCGGCCTCCCCTCTCAGCTCCCTCCTGGAAAACCGGGATTCTCTGGAATGCTGCTGGGATCCACCATGGCCTTGAACGCCACCTCCTGCTTTTGGGAATGCTGATGATCTCCAAGGATCCCGTAAATCCACGGCTCCAAAGGGATGAGCTGAACACGGCTGAAGATCCACAGGATGAGCCACATTCCTGATAATTCCCACTTTTGAGCCACGTTCCTGAAAATTCCCATATTTGAGCCATGTCCTGAGAATTCCCACTTTTGAGCCACATTCCTGAGAATTTCTGTTTTTCTGCTTCCCTGGCACAGCAGAGAAGGAATCACCTCCGGGAAGCCCTGACACGGAAAAGCGGGATGTCCTCCATGGAACGGGAATTGCGGGAATTGTGGCCGTGTCCCACGTGGATCTGGGAGAGAAAGTTCTGGATTTGCTGGGAAACCCCCGGAGGTTGGGAAGGACCAGCCATAGGAAATCCGAAGGATCCGGGTGTTCCTCCCGAGCCCATGGATTCCCCTCTGGAATTCCAGGCATTCCGCATTCCCGCGTGGAGCCGCAGCTGGATCCCATCCATGCCTGGATTCCCGGCTCCTTCCTCTCCAGCCAGGAATCCCAACCCCGGCTCCGACACCTCCGGATCCGAGCTGGTTCCTCAGGGAGCTTTTCCAGGCTTTTAGGATCGTCCGTTTTCCCTCGAGGCAATCCCGAATCCATTTCCCATTCCCGGGCAGCTCCGAGGGGCGGCATTCCCGGCGCTCCAGGTTCCTCCAGGAGCTGGGATGGGGCAGCTCCTCCAGTGGGTTCCGACCCCACAAATCCCAACTGGGGCAGCTCCCAAGCCTGGATCATTCCTGGGATCACTGGGATCATTCCTGGGATTATGTGGATTGTTCATGGGATCACTGGGATCATTCCTGGGATCATTTGAATCATTGCTGGGATCACTCCTGGGATTGTCTGGATTATTCCTGGGATTGCTGAGATCATTCCTGGGATTATTTGGATCATGTGTGGGATTGCTGGGATCACTCTTGGAACCACTTGGATCATTCCTGGGGTTATCTGGATTGTTTGTAGGATCACTGGGATCATTCCTGGGATCATCTGGGATTGCTGGGATCATTCCTGGTATCACTGGGATCATTCCTGGGATCATCTGGGATTGCTGGGATCATTCCTGGGATCGCTGGGATCATTCCTGGAATCATTCCTGGGATCATTTAGATCGTTGCTGGGGTTGCTGGGACCATTCCTGGGATTGCTGGGATCGTTCCTGGGATCACTGGGATCACTCCTGGGATCGTTTGGATCGTTCCCTGTTCCTTGGCGAGGCTCCCGTGCTGCTGCTCTGGTGCTCCGTGGTGGCCCTCAAATCCTTGGAATTGTCTCCCACAGTTCCCATCGCGGATTCCAAAGGGGCTGTGACCACACCCACCGTTCTCCGACCTTGGGATGGAATTTTTTAAATTTCTTATGGATCTTCCTTCAGCTCTTCTTCCAATCCTCTTACGGACATTTTCCCAATCTTCCCATGGATCTTCCATCCAATTTTCCTATGGATCTTCCTGACTTACCCATGGATCTTCCTGACCTTCCCATGGATCTTCCATCCAACTTTCCCATGGATCTTCCTCTGACCTTCTCATGGATCTTCCTGACCTTCCCATGGATCTTCCTCTGACCTTCTAGAGATCTTTTCCGACCTTCCTGTGGATTTCTCTCCAACCTTCCAGTGGAGGTTTTTCCAACCTTCCAAAGGACCTTTTCCCAACCTCCCGATGGATCTTCCTCCGGCCCTCCTATGGATCTTCCTCTGGGATCTTCCTTCCAGTGGATCCTATGGATCTTCCTTCCTTCCTATGGACCTTCCTCCAATGCTGATCCCAAACATAACCCTAACCCTGATCCCGATCCTGATCCTGATCCTGATCCCAATTCTGATCCTAACCCTAATCCCGACCCTGATCCTGACCCTAACCCTGATCTTGACCCTGATCCCAACCCTGATCCCGACCCTGATCCCAGCACTGATCCCAGCCCTGATCCCGACCCTGATCCCAGCCCTGATCCCGACCCTGATGCTGACCCTGATCCCGACCCTGATCCCGACCCTGATCCCAGTCCTGATCCTGATCCCGACCCTGATCCTGACCCTGATCCCAGCCCTGATCCTGACCCTGATCCTGATGCTGACCCTGATCCTGACCCTGATCCTGACCCTAAACATGATCCTAAACTTGACCCCAATCCTGATCCTAATTCAGAGGTGATCCTGACCCTGATCCTAACCCTGATCTGGATCCTGATTCCAATCCTAATCCTAGCCTTGATCCAGACCCTGATCCCAACTCTAACTCTGATCCTGATCCCAATCCTCACCCTAACCCTGCCCTGGCTTTTCCCAGGAACTGGACAGGGATACTGGGAGCTGGATAGGGATACTGGGAACTGGGGAGGCATACCGGGAACTGGACAAGGATACTGGGAACTGGGCAGGGATACTGGGAACTGGGCAGGGATACTGGGAGCTGGACAGGGATACTGGGAACTGGGCAGGGATACTGGGAACTGGGCAGGGATACTGGGCAAGGATCAAACACTGTCCAAAGTTTTCCTGATCCTGGTCTCTCTGGTCGATGGGATGTGGCCATCCCAAAGGATCTGGGATCAGGTGTGGGAGCAGGACACAGAATTCCTGCTGGCCTGAACCCGGTAGCTGCGGGATGAGCACCGGGATGAGCCCTGGGATGAACCTTGGGATGAGCCCTGAGATCAGCCCAGGGATGAGACTTGGGATGAACCTCAGGATAAACCCTGGGAGGAACCTTGGGATAAGCCTGGGGATGAGCCCCGGAATGATCCATAGGATGATCCAGGTGCCCCCAGTCCCAACACAGGGGTCGGATACCCCCTGGTGTCCCCCAAATATCCCAAATTTCCGTGGCACCAGAGCCAGGATTGAGGGAATGAATCCACGGCTGGATCCGATGGGATGAGCCCCCCATGGCTGAGAGGAGCCTCCGGAACGACCCCGCTCCAGCTGCTCCTGGAAAGACCTGGAGCAGTCCAGGGCCTTCCGAGCATCCCACGCCTCCGCCCCACCCGAGGGCAGAGTAAATCCCTGGGAATGGCATCCAGCAGCCGCCGGGAAAGCGGGAACGCGGCCCCCGGCATTCCCGGAGCGTCGGGATCCGGCGCCGCTCTCCCAGGACGGGGCCGCGGCCTCGGGAATTCAGTGCTCGGCAGAAAAGGACAAGGAAAAATCAACCGGGAACGGCTCCGGGAGCTGGGACACGGAAGGAGCCGGAGCTCCGCACACGGAACGGGACACGAGGACGGGACACGGGGACAACACGGAGGAAGCACAACCAAGAGCACACAGCCGGCCATGCACGCTGGGAAATTCCCAGGGGGAATTCTCCGGCCCTCCCCATCCCATGGGATCCCCCCCCACCCCCCCAATCCCATGGATTTTCCCTTCCAGTCCAAGGGAGCTGGAGTGGGAGCAGCTTTTCCCAGGATCCCGCTGCTGTCTCGGCCTGGGGAGTCCTTCCAGCTCAGGAAGGGATTCCAGAAGCTCTGGAAGCCGCTGGGATATCCTGGAATCATTGCTGGGAGGAGAAGGGGGAAATCCCCGGATCCCGATTTTCCTGCCATAGCCTCAGGTGGCTTCCCTGGGGGCCTGGGATGGAGCAGGATCCCAGGAGCTCCTCCCTCTGTCTCATGGAATTTTTGCTCCAGAGGGGGACCTGGGACCCCCCACCCTGGGGAATCACGGATGGATCCGGGTGCATCCATGGCTGCATCCATGGTTTTCTGGGATCGGAGTGGGGCTGCTCCGTCCCCCTTCCCGGTGTCCTTCCCAGTGTCCTTCCCACCCTTCCCAGGGTCTTCTCCGCCTTTCCTGGAGTCTCTTCCACCATTCCTGGGGTCCTTTCCCACTTCCTGGGTTCCTCCCCACCTTTCCTGGTGCTTTTCCCACTTTTCCTGGTGTCTTTCCCCCCTTTTCTGGGATCCTTTCCCACTTTTCCTGGTGTCTTTCCCCCCTTTTCTGGGATCCTTTCCCACTTTTCCTGGTGTCTCTCTTGCCTTTCCTGGTGCTTTTCCCACTTTTCCTGGTGTCTTTCCCCCCTTTTCTGGGATCCTTTCCCACTTTTCCTGGTGTCTCTCTTGCCTTTCCTGGTGTCTTTTCCCACTTTTCCTGGTGTCTCTCTTGCCTTTCCTGGTGTATTTTCCCACTTTTCCTGGTGTCTCTCCCACCTTTCCTGGTGTCCTTCCCACCCTTCCTGGGATCTTTTCCATCCTTCTCCGTTTTTTCCCCCCACTTTTCCTGGAATCTCTCCCACCCTTCCTGGGATCTGTCCCACCTTTCCCGGGATCCTTCCCGGACCTCTCCCCCAGGACTGAGCTGGACTCTCCCACCCCACAGCCCCAATCCCGCCCCGGGGATCCCGACGGGAATTTCCTCAGCGGGAACACCAGCGGGAAGAGCCGGACACGCCACCACAGCACAGGGACAGGGCCATGCTCCCGAGGGGACACGCACATCCCGGAGCCGGCGCCGCTCCCGCCGTCTCCCGAAACCTCGGGAATGCCGGTGGGAGCGGGGCCGAGCCCGGAGGAGAGGGAGAGAGAGAGAGACAGGTGAGGAATGGGACATTCCCGGTGGGATGGAGCTATGGAATGGGAACGTGCTCACTTACACAACTCGCCCACCCTCCGGAGGCCAGAGGCGGATCTAGGACAGAGCAGCGGGACATGCACATGGAAGCAGGAAAAGAGGCAATGAGAGAAATGTTAGCTCCGGTCCGGGAAGCGCCACACGGAAAAAGAAGCCACCGGACGTCGATCCCGAGGGATTCGGGGCCGGGAGAACCGCGGGAATCCGGCCTTGGGCGTCCCCGGTGTTCCCTGAGTGGAGACCCCCAGGTGGGTTTAGGGAAGGGGAATCGGGAATGGGGGGGATGGAGGGGATGGGAGCGGGGAATCGGGATGGTTCCCGCGGGATGGGCGAGGGCGTGGCCGGCCGGGAATGGGGCGGTTGGAATTGCATGGATTCAGCCAAAGCCTGGAGGGTTGGACAGCGACAGAGCTGCTGGGAGAGCCGGGAAAAGAGGGAAAACAGGGAAGGGGGCCGGGAAAGGCAGGGGTGTGGGAAGGAGAGGGATTTGGGAATGGGAGGGAAATGGGAAATGCAGGGATTTAGGAAGAGCAGGGATTAGGGAAGGAGAGGGATTTGGGAAAGGACCAGGGATTAGGGAAAGGTGGGAATTTGGGGAGGAACAGGAATTTGGGAAGGGCTGGGATTTGGGAAAGAGGAATTTGGGAAAGACAGGGAAATGGGAAGGAATGGGGATTTGGGAAAAGCAGGGATTTGGGAAAAGCAGGGAAATGGGAAAGAGGAATTTGGGAAAGGTAGGGAAATAGGAAATGCAGGGATTTGGGAAAGGCGGGGATTTGGGAAAGGCAGGGAAATGGGAAAGTGGAATTTGGGAAAGGTAGGGAAATAGGAAATGCAGGGATTTAGGCAGGGTTGGGATTTGGGAAAAGCAGGGAAATGGGAAAGAGAGGAATTTGGGAAAGGCAGGGATGTGGGGAGGAACGGGGATTTGGGAAGGAACGGGGATTTGGGAAAGGCGGGGGTATCGGAAAGAGGGATTTGGGAAAGGAAGGAAGGAAACAACAAATGCATGAGAAAAATGCCCCACAGCCAAAACAACACCGAGCAGCCGACACAAAATTCCCAAGTTTTTCCATGTCCCCCCGGGGCTGGTGACAGTGACGGTGCCATCGGCCACCCCCAAAGGCCACGGGATGTTCCCGGGGATTCGGTGCTCCCCGGAGGGAATAACCTGTGGAAATCCCCCGGGACCCCTCGGCTGCGCCACCGGGAAGGAGGGAATGGCCTCATCCCACCTGGATAAGGAGCAGGAGCTTCCAGGTCTGGAATGGCGGCTCCAAAGGCCCCCAAATCCCTTGGATTATTCCCAATTTTATCCCTTTCCTCAGCGGAACGGGCAGGAAATGCCGGAGCTGTGCCGGGAGTGGGGACACCTCGGGAATGCCGAAAGTTGGGAGCTGCCATTGGAGCAGAGCCTGGGAACATTTGGGAATGTGGATTTGGGAATTTTTGGGAAGGACGTGTGGTTATCCCTTGGGAAAAACATCCACAGTGACCACGCTGGAGCAGGGACGGAGAGGAGACCCAGGGGGGCCTCGGGCTCCAGCTGGGATTTGTCCGGAGCGGTTTTGGGATTGGGATTTATCCGTGAATTCCATCCTGGCCCGTTCTGGAGCAGGGACAATCCGGAGCAATCCCGGTGTCCGGGAAACTCCAGCAGGGAGGTCTGGCAGGGTCAGGGATGTTGTAACTAAAATCCCCCTTTTCCTTCTCTGATCCTGGCAGGAAAAGGGAATTCAGGGCTGGAATCCATAGGAAAATTCCCAATTCCTTGAATGTTGCCCCTGGGCATTCCCAAGCCAATCCCTTCCCGTGGGAGATCCCGCAGAACATCCGAAGCTCCCTCCTTCCCTGAAATCCACCTGGAATGGATCCCTCTGGATTTCTCCAAGGAAAACCCCTTTTCCCATGGTTTCTACCCCAAGGAAAAGGTGACAAATCCCTGCTTGATGGGAACATCCCGAGCCGGGGAACCTTTCCCTCCTCCCGCTTGGAGGCTCCCTCAGGACTGGAGCTCATCCCATGGAGCTCCGGGCACCCCTCACCGCTCTTCCCGAATTCCCCAAAGAGCCCGGGTCCCGTTTCCTTGGGATGAGGGTGATGCTGATGCCGGGATGGGAGGAGCCAGCGGAGCGGTGGCGCAGGGACGCGGTGACACCGGGACGGGACGCGGTGACACCGGGACGGGACGCGGTGACACCAGGACGGGACAAGTGCTGGGGCCCTGTCTCCTTGTAGGCATCAAACCCTTCCCAGATCCCGCGGAACGCCGGGATCACCCGGGATCAAGGGCTGGAAGGGTCCTCTCAGTGCAGCCCCCCTCAGAATTCCCGGTTTTCCACGGCTCAACCTCCCTGAGCTCTGCCAAGGCCTCAGCCTGACGTCCTTCGAGAACTTGGGAAAATCCCATGGAAACCCAGAGGGGAGGGGATCCTGGAGATCCCCCTGAGCCTGGGGAAGCCTCTTCCCATGGGAAGTGGAATCCGTGGAGCCCTGTGGGAGGGAGGGTGGAGAACAAAGGGGTTGTGGCCAACGGCAGCGTGGCCACCTCCATCCCAGTCCTGGAATCTCCATCCCAGTCCTGGAATCTCCATCCCAGTCCTGGAACCTCCATCCCAGTCCTGGTCACCTCCATTCCAACCCCAGAATTTCCATTCCAACCCCAGAACCTCCATCCCAATGCTGGTCACCTCCATCCCAATCCTGGAACTTCCAATCCTGGAATCTCATTCCCAATCCTGGTCACCTCCAACCCAATCCTGATCACCTCATTCCCAATCAATCCTGGCCACCTCCATCCCAGTCAATCCTGGAACCTCAATCCCAAATCTGTAATCTTCATCCCAATCCTGGAATCTCCATTCCAACCCTGGAGCCTCTATCCCAGTCAGTTCTGGAACCTCATTCCCAATCCTGGAACCTCCATCCCAATCCTGGCCACTTCATTCCCAAACTTGGCCACCACCTCAATCCTGGTCACCTCATGTCCAATCCTAGAACTTCCATCCCCATCCTGGAATCTCCATCCCAACCCTGGCCACCTTCTCCTCAAACTTGGCCACCTTCTCCTCAGTTGTCGGACAAATTTCCTTTTCCTGACCCACAGACGGGGCTCCCGAGAGGCGTTTAAAGAGATTTTATTCCATTTTCAATCCCACGAGAGACTGAAAATGGAATAAAACCCCCTAAAACGGTGAATTTTATCATTACACTGAAACGTCTGTAACTGAACGGATGTCACGTTCCCGCCATCAGTCAGAGGCCAAATTATTTCCTAATTACACCATGCGCGTTCCATTTCCTAATTACACCATGAGCCTTCTATTTCCTAATTACACCATAAGCCTTCTATTTCCTAATTACACCATGAGCCTTCTATTTCCTAATTACACCATGAGCGTTCCATTTCCTAATTACGTCATGACCGTTCCATTTCCTAATTACGTCATGAGCGTTCTATTATCTAATTACCTCATGAGCGTTCTATTTCCTAATTACACCATGAGCCTTCTATTTCCTAATTACACCATGAGCGCTCTATTTCCTAATTACACCATGAGCGCTCTATTTCCTAATTACATCATGAGCGCTCTATTTCCTAATTACGTCATGAGCCTTCTATTTCCTAATTACACCATGAGCATTCTATTTCCTAATTACACCATCAATGTTCTATTTCCTAATTACACCATGAGCCTTCTATTTCCTAATTACGTCATGAGCGTTCCATTTCCTAATTACACCATGAGCCTTCTATTTCCTAATTACACCATGAGCCTTCTATTATCTAATTACCTCATGAGCGTTCTATTTCCTAATTACATCATGAGCGCTCTATTTCCTAATTACGTCATGAGCATTCTCTTTCCTAATTACACCATGAGCCTTCTATTTCCTAATTACGTCATGAGCGTTCCATTTTCTAATTACATCATGACCGTTCTATTTCCTAATTACGTCATGACCGTTCCATTTCCTAATTACACCATGAGCGTTCCATTTCCTAATTACACCATGCGCGTTCCATTTCCTAATTACACCATGAGCCTTCTATTTCCTAATTACACCATGAGCCTTCTATTTCCTAATTACATCATGAGCGTTCTATTATCTAATTACCTCATGAGCGTTCTATTTCCTAATTACCTCATGAGCGCTCTATTTCCTAATTACATCATGAGCATTCTATTTCCTAATTACATCATGAGCATTCTATTTCCTAATTACACCATGAGCCTTCTATTTCCTAATTACACCATGAGCGCTCTATTTCCTAATTACACCATGAGCGTTCTATTTCCTAATTACACCAGCAATGTTCTATTTCCTAATTACATGATTTTTTCATGATTTTAAAATTGAAAAAAAATTATTTGTTGTAGATAGTAAGTATATAAGGTATTATTATTATTAATATTGTCATTATAATAATTAATATATATAAACTTATTTTGTAAACTTTTTTTAGTTAAGGTGTAAAATTTTATTTTTTAAACAAGTTGTTTAATTATGACTTCTTGTTTGTTTTGATTTTTAAAATTTTTTAGTTCTTGAAGTTGTTTGTGGATGGATTTTGAACGGTTAGATAAATTGATATAATATAATTTTTTTAAAAATTAAGTTTATGTGCTAGTAAAAGAAAATCGGTAGTTTTGTTTTGTAAGGTTGTATATTTTATAGTATTAATATTTGTTTTATGTTACTGATTATAATGGAAGTAGTACTGATTTTTTTTGCTTAGTTAATTCTTTAATTGGTTTAACTGATTTAATGTTATGGTTGACATAAGTTGAGTTATAAATAATCTTGATGTAACTTGTTTTATAGTGTTTTAGAGGTTGAAACTGTTATTACCTTTTTTTAATAATGATGGGTAAATTTTTAAATTTTTAAAAATTTTTTTAATACTAGGTTTACTACAGCGAGTTCTTTGATGTCACAGGGGTTACTTTAAATATTTGAAGGAATGTTTTGTTTGGTTTTATTATTATAAATGAGTTAATATTTTTTTTTGTAATTGTGGAAATTTATTAAGATGAGTATTTTTATTTTTAGGGGGCATAGGGGTAGTCCAATTGTGCCACAAAGCTGAGTGCAGATTTTTTTTGGTGCTGAAATTTAGCACAAAATTTTACTGTTAAAGAACGAAGAACTTTTAATTCTTGAGGTTTACAAGGTGCTTTAAGAAGATCAGGGGTTTAATGACGTTAATTGGTTATGGGATTTGTTTTGTTGGCAATTTTACGCCAATAATTATTGAGGTTGGGCATTGGTTATTTGTCTGATACACCAACTAAACAGGTCGTAATTGGTTTTTCTGGGCTTGGATTGGTTAATTATTTAATTGGTGTTTGGGCTAAAATAACTTAATTTTGGTTGGTCTATTTGTATATTTATATAGCAAAAACAAGCAAGCAAAAATAATAATATTTATTTAAAATAATAATAAAAATAATAATATTTATTAAATAAAAATATTTATTTAAATAAATATTTATTTATGTTTTTGTTCAGCTACTCCTTGGCAAAAAGCTTCTCTACGTATTTTAATTTTTAAGCAAATCTTTTAGCACTTCACTTTTTTAAAAAAATATATTTAAAAAATTCATTAATTGGCTAATTGTAATTTGTCTTGCTTGCATCCAATTCTGTACATTTGGATATTTGGGGATTTTTTATTTTTGAACGTGACGGACGCCGCGCGCTTTTGTTAAAAGAGCTCAACGACGCCAACGATTTTTACAGCTTAAAGATTAATGTAAAACTTAATTTTTTTTTTTTTTATTAATAAGTTAAGGTTTGTAGGTTGGACAGGAATGAACAGGGTATGAATTAAAGTCTTTTATCTGAATTAAAGTCTTTTATCTGAATTAAAGTTTGCGTGCTCGTTTCTCCGCTCGCGGAATCGTCGTTCCCGTGCGTGACGCGGCGCCTTGGGCTGCAACGCGAGACGTAACCAAAAGCCTCAAAAATTAAAAGCTCTAAACCTCAGGAATTAAAAAAGTCCTTAGGTGTGAGGCAATAAAATTTTGTGCGAAATTTCAGCGCCAAAAAAAAAAAAATAAAAAAATCTGCAATTCAATGTTATTCCCCGTCGTCCTTTACGCAAAAACTCAAGTTTATAGTACAATTGTACAACACCTATCCCCCTAAAAATAAAACTCCTCATCTTAATAAATTCTACTCCCAGCTGTTAAACGAGCTTTACTTTTTTGGCAAAATTTAAGAAGTTTAGTAAAAAGACAACAGGAGGCAGAGATAAAGCACCGGGTTGAGCGTCCGGGTGCTCGGCACTCAGCTGAGAGCACACCCATAATTTTTGGAGGTACTCCTTAAATATTTTTTCTATTACTTAACCTTTTGCATATTCATAGATTATTACGCATATTTATGCATTTTTTTACAAACTGATTTGCATATTCTAGGAGCTGTCCTTCCCGGCCTCTCTTTGGGTTCGTGGTTTTTTGAGCACGAGGGTTTCTTGGCTGTGGTTTTTGGTCTTCCTTTATTGTTATTTATTTATTTTTAAAAATTATTTAGTTGTTGGTCTTCCTTTTAAATTTATTTATTTATTTATTTATTTATTTATTTATTTATTTATTTATTTATTTATTTATGGTCTTCCGTTACTGTTTATTTATCTATTTATTTATCTATTTATTTATTTATTAGGTTTTGGTCTTCCTTTATTATTTATTTATCTATTTATCTATTTATTTATTTTTATTATTTAGTTTTTGGTCTTCCTTTAGTGTTTATTTGTTTACTTATTTATTATTGTTTCGTTTTTTGTCTTCCTTTATTGCTTATTTATTTTTTTATTATTATTAATTTTTGGTCTTCCTTTATTATTATTATTATTTTTAAAATTATTATTAGTTTTTGGTCTTCCTTTAGTGTTTATATATATATATATTTATTTGTTTGTTTGTTTATTTTTGTTTAGTTGTTGGTCTTCCTTTATTATTATTATTTATTTGTTTATTTATTTATTTATTATTGTTTAGTTTTTGGGTTTCCTTTATTATTTCTTTATTATTTATTATTTAGTTTTTGATATTTATTTATTTATTTATCTATCTATCTATCTATCTATCTATCTATCTATTTATTTATTATTATTTAGTTTTTGGTATTTATTTATTTATTTAGTTGTTTGTTTGTTTTTGGTCTTCCTTTGTTATTTATTTTTTAATTAATATTTAGTTTTTGATCTGATCTTATTTATTTATTTATTTATTTATTATTTAGTTTTTGATCTTCCCTTATTTAGTTATTTATTTATTATTTAGTTTTTGATATTTATTTATTTATTTATTTATTATTTAGTTTTTGATATTTATTTATTTATTTATTATTTAGTTTTTGATATTTATTTATTTATTTATTTATTTATTTATTTATTATTTAGTTTTTGATATTTATTTATTTATTTATTTATTTATTTATTTATTTATTTATTTATTTATTTATTAGTTTTTGATATTTATTTATTTATTTATTTATTTATTTATTTATTTATTTATTTATTATTTAGTTTTCGGTTTTCCTTTATTTCTCCTCTTTTGGTTTGTGCGTTCTACGGGCGGCGGGTGCCGATCGTTAACATTCGAGCAGCGGGGTCTCCATCACGTGTTCATTGGATGTTAATTAAACAGGCAGTTTAATTACCAGCCTAACGATGTATCTGCTATCTCACCGCCATTTCTGAGTTTTGGTAACAGCATAAAATTCGCACAACAAAGTTATTCCAACGTTATAAATTCAGCATTTATCCTGATATTTGCAAAAAGCCAATATACAGAGCTAAATTTTGAGCCGTGTACGTGGGGTTATTAATTATCTTTATTTTTGGGGGTACACCTAACGAAGCGAAAGCTCGTTAAAAACATCAGCAAGCACGATTGGCTGCTTCTTGTGTGTGCACAGAAATAAAAACTTTGTTGGAACTCGCTCAGGTCCTTGTAAAACCACAAACAGACTTTTTTTTTTTGCTTTATGTTATTAGCAAAAACGCTCTTCCAGTTTGTTTTGTCTCAGGGTTTTTAATTAAAACTGGAGGATTAATTTTGTATTTTTTCCTGTTATTTCAAAAATGTTTAAAAATCGGCGGATTGTAAATGAGCTATTTAAGAAATAAAAATTTGTAAAGCCTTGCTCAGCTTTATCTGAGGCGTTGTTTGGACTACTCTCTCTTTTTGTTGATTTAAAATGTGTTTTAGAGTGCGATGTGCATTTCTAATAATTCCTTGACTTGTGGGAGAACAGGGAATTCTAAGAGCGTGGTGAACACCTTATTAAAAACATGGCTAATTTTTGAGCCAAAAATCTTTGGGGTTATTAATTATCTTCTAATTTTTGAGCCAAATTTTTGGGGTTATTAATTATCTTCTAATTTTTGAACCAAAAGTTTTTGGGCGTTATTAATTATCTTCTAATTTTTGAGCCAAATTTTTGGGGTTATTAATTATCTTCTAATTTTTGAGCCAAAGGTTTTGGGGTTATTAATTATCTTCTAATTTTTGAGCCAAATTTTTGGGGTTATTAATTATCTTCTAATTTTTGAGCCAAAAATCTTTGGGGTTATTAATTATCTTCCAATTTTTGAGCCAAAAATCTTTGGGGTTATTAATTATCTTCTAATTTTTGAGCCAAAAGTTTTTGGGGTTATTAATTATCTTCTAATTTTTGAGCCAAAAATTTTTGGGGTTATTAATTATCTTCTAATTTTTGAGCCAAAAATTTTCGGGGTTATTAATTATCTTTATTTTTGCGGGTCCACCCAACGAAGCGAAATCTCATAAAAAACGTCGGCAAGCGCGATTGGTTGTTTCTACTTTTACAGAAGTAAAAATTGCCCCGGAAAAAGCGCCTGTTGTCAGTTTGTCTCTTTTTGTGTTTCTTTTTGCTATGAATCCTGGAAAAATTGATATAAAAAACAGAATATTGGTTGGTTCCGTGTCGCAAAATTCTATAAAGGCGTTAAAGCCAAGGGCATCACTGCTAACACTTTTTAAAACCAATCCTTCCATTTTAACAGTATTAGCAACATAAGATGAATTTAATTAAAATTAAATTAATTAAATTAAATTAATTTAAATTTAATTTATTATATATTTATTAATAAATTTAATTTATTATAAATAAATTATATATTATAAATTTATTATAAATAAATTATTTATTATAAATAAATTATAAATTTAATTAATTAAATTAAAAGGTCTTAAAAAGAGCTGAAAATCCCTAATTAATGTGACCAACTCAACGATTTTGAGGAGAGCCATTTATACTCAGCAGTTTTATTCTGGCTCTTAATTACAATTTGAGCCATCATCTCTATCGTTGTAAAAATTGGGTTTGGAGAATTATAAGGAAGAAAACTCCACTCTATTATCAACAAAGAATCTTTCTTGGAAGAGCCCTACTGAAATACGACAACAGAAAGTCGCATTTTATTTCTTAACACTGTGAGAAAAAAGGAGTTTTTTGGTTTTTTGTGTTCTTTGAAGAGCTTTAGCGACTTTTTAAAGAGCTTTTTGTGCTTTAAATGTCGAAATTCTGGGAGGTTTGATGTTCCAGTCGTCTTTCAATGGGTTAGAAAATGGGGTAAGTTTAATTTGTAATTCTCAAAACAGATCGGACTCGATTGATCTCTTCCAAAAGCTGCTGCAAGGCGTCGACGCTGGTTTGAAGCTGCATTTTCTGCAGCTTGATCATTTATTTTGTTACCTTCTATCTTAAACACTTCTATTTAGGAAGTTTATTTATTATTTATTTCTCTTTTGTATTTTTATCTTTTGTATTTTTATCTTTTGTATTTTTGACGTTTTTAACGTTTTTGCGTTTTTGTATGTTTGATTATTTGTATTTTTGATGTCGAATTTTTGACGTTTTTGCGTTTTTGTATGTTTGATTTTTTGTATTTTTGATGTCAAATTTTTGACGTTTTTGTATGTTTGATTTTTTGTATTTTTGATGTCAAATTTTTGACGTTTTTGTGTTTTTGTATGTTTGATTTTTTGTATTTTTGATGTCTAATTTTTAATGTTTTTGCGTTTTTGTATGTTTGATTTTTTGTATTTTTGATGTCGAATTTTTGACATTTTTGCGTTTTTGTATGTTTGATTTTTTTGTATTTTTGATGTCGAATTTTTGACATTTTTGCGTTTTTGTATGTTTGATTTTTTGTATTTTTGATGTCGAATTTTTGACGTTTTTGCGTTTTTGTATGTTTGATTTTTTGTATTTTTGATGTCAAATTTTTGACGTTTTTGTATGTTTGATTTTTTGTATTTTTGATGCCAAATTTTTGACGTTTTTGTATTTTTGTATGTTTGATTTTTTGTATTTTTGATGTCAAATTTTTGACGTTTTTGCGTTTTTGTATGTTTGATTATTTGTATTTTTGATGTCAAATTTTTGACGTTTTTGTATGTTTGATTTTTTGTATTTTTGATGTCGAATTTTTGACATTTTTGCGGTTTTGTATGTTTGATTTTTTGTATTTTTGATGTCAAATTTTTGACGTTTTTGCATTTTTGTATGTTTGATTTTTTGTATTTTTGATGTCAAATTTTTGACGTTTTTGTATGTTTGATTTTTTGTATTTTTGATGTCAAATTTTTGACGTTTTTGTATGTTTGATTTTTTGTATTCTTGATGTCGAATTTTTAACATTTTTGCGTTTTTGTATGTTTGATTTTTTGTATTTTTGATGTCGAATTTTTGACGTTTTTGTATGTTTGATTTTTTGTATTTTTGATGTCAAATTTTTGACGTTTTTGTATTTTTGTATGTTTGATTATTTGTATTTTTGATGTCGAATTTTTGACGTTTTTGCGTTTTTGTATGTTTGATTATTTGTATTTTTGATGTCAAATTTCTGACGTTTTTGTATGTTTGATTTTTTGTATTTTTGATGTCTAATTTTTAATGTTTTTGCGGTTTTGTATGTTTGATTATTTGTATTTTTGATCTTTAAATCTCCAGTCTAACATTCTGAACATCCGCATGGACACGAGGGGGAAATACAAATTTAATTTTAAATAAACGGAGGATTTTTAAGTGCCTTGGCAAATAAGAGACTGAATTAGCTGGCGAGAAAGACCCAAAGCCCAGTTTAAAGTTCACTGGTATTAACTTTTGCAAAATTAGTTAAATTCTATCACAACAAAAATAAACGCAGCCTTGCTAAAAATTCCTAGGTGGAACAGATCGCATAGAATTTGTGTAAGAAATTACAAATATTGCCGCACATCCAATCTTAACTTAGGATTGGCCCAGCAAGAAAACTCCTGTAGGTACCTGACTGGATAAAAATGGAATGGAATAAAAAAATAAAATAAAAATGGAATAATTATTAATTTATTATTTATTATTATTGTATTATTAATTTATTATTAATTATTATTAATGCTGTAGTTGTTGTTGCTTGTTTGATTTGTTATACACCCCAGTAAAGACCTGTCATTCCTGTCCCCACACCTCTGCCTGAAAGCCCCTTTAATTCTCCTAAATTATAATAATTTAGGGAAATAATTTGCACACGAGGCTCTGTGAGCCCTCAGTCAGGCCTTTCCCAGGGAATTTCCTGGGAATTTATGTATTAATTTATTATTAATTTATTATTAATTTATTATTTATTATTAATGTATTATTAATGTATTATTAATTATTATTAATGCTGGAGTTGTTGTTGTTTGATTTGTTATACACCCCAGTAAAGACCTGTCATTCCTGTCCCCACACCTCTGCCTGAAAGCCCCTTTAATTCTCCTAAATTATAATAATTCAGGGAAATAATTTGCACACGAGGCTCTGTGGGCCCTCAGTCAGGCTTTTCCCAGGGACTTTCTTGGGAAATTATTTATTAATTTATTATTAATTTATTATTAATTTATTATTAATTTATTAATAATTATTATGAATGTATTATTAATTTATTATCAATTTATTATTAATTATTATTAATGTATTATTAATTTATTATTAATTTATTAATAATTTATTATTAATTTATTATTAATTATTATCAGTGCTGCAGTTGTTGTTGCTTGTTTGATTTGTTATACACCCCAGTAAAGACCTGTCATTCCTGTCCCCACACCTCTGCCTGAAAGCCCCTTTAATTCTCCTGAATTATAATAATTTAGGGAAATAATTTGCACACGAGGCTCTGTGGGCCCTCAGTCAGGCTCTGAGAATTCCCTACAAATCCGTGTCCCGCACCTCAATCCCCAAATCCTCTCCACCGCCTCGTCCCCACCCTCCCTGCCCCAAATCCCCTCCATTCCCGCTCTCCCTCACTGATTCCAGTCCCCCTTTCCCTTCCTTCCCCAATTCCCTCGATTTTCATCCCAAATCCTTTTTCCCAGGGAATTTCCCCGGGAAAGCCCCCCCAAGCCTACAAGGAAACAGGGCTTGGTTTTCCAAGCTTTTGTTGGGATGTGACACCACTTCCGGGACAGGGAATTCATTTAGGGTGGGAGAAAAAGAGGCAGCTTTACCCTAAAAGGAACTAAAACCCCCAAATGGATCAAGTTTCTTCTCCTTCTCCCTCAGATCTGTGGGAATACAAAGGAATTCATGGAATTGCAGAGCAGCACTGGAAACGCTCCCTTTGGAAGCTCAGATTCCGCTTCCCGGGAGCCTTTTGGGGTCTAAGAGAAACAAAGGAATGAGCAAAGACACGGAAAAAACCCTCGGAAAAGCTTCCCTCTGATCCAGAGCTCCAAACTGGGATATTTGGGATGCTCCTGGAAGTCCCCAGGAGCCAGCTCCCTTTGGAAAAGCTCCCCCAGCCCTGGAGCCCCAAAACCTCGGAACTCTCCTGGAAGTTGTCTTGGAGATTTATCAATGCCAAGGAAAGCTCTCGGAAAAGCTGGAAATCTGCGGCTGGGATTTAACTGGAAAAACCCTTGGGATGGGCAAAGCTCCCACAGTTCTGGAGTTGGAGCCTCCTTCCAAATTCCAGAGGGAAACACAAAGCTCTACCTGGGAACGACCTGGACAAACCCTGGGACCACCACATCCCAGATTCCTGGGAATTAAACCGTGGTGAGATCCTTCCGATCGGCTGGAAAAGACAAAGCAGCTGGGGCAGAGTTTTTGGGAAGTTTGGGATGCTCCCAGTAAGTCCCAGAGGTTGGGAAGATGCATCCAATTGGGATTACGGACAGCGGGTGTGTGGCCACTCCCGGGCACGGGACAGGGGGACGCGGGACGGGAATGTCGCGGGAATTTTGCGGGAATGTCGCCTGGAGCGAACCTGGAGCCGGCTCTGGGCACAGAATGCGGCCCCCAAAATCCTGGGAATGGGCGTGTCCCCAATGACACACACACACCTGTCAGGGTCACCGTCAGCTTTATTGGGGACGCGCACGTCACACGCGGAACGCGCTCGGCCTCGCGCGGCTCCCGGCACTTCCCGAGCCTCTCCCGGGGTTTTCCAGGATCCCGGGATTTTCTCCAGGATCCCGCCCACCGCTCCAGGAATCCCGGACAGGAATTCCAGCCAGGGCAGGGTGGGGCTCTGCTCCCAGGGAACGAGAGGGAGTCACCTCAAGGCCAAGTTTGGAATTTTGGGAAAACGCCTTCCCGGAAAGTTGACGAAGCGTTGGAATGGGAATGCCCAGGGAAGGGGTGGAACCCCCATTCCCGGTGGGATTAGAAGCAGTGTGGATGTGGCACTTGGGGACACGGGGCAGTGCTGGGAACAGCCGGACTCGGTGGGATCAGAGGGATTTTCCAGCCTCAACAATTCCAGGGTTTCGGGTTAAACGCGAGGAAGCTGCTCTTGGACACGGCCACCAAGGGCCACCACGGATGAAGGGAAGTTGTCCCCTTGCTCCGCTGTCACTGTCACCATCCTGGGTGTCCCCGGTCCCTCACTCCGGTCCCGGGATTGTCACCGTCACTGGCCTGAACTGTGACCTGACGCTCCCACTGTCAGAATTCCTTGGGCTCTTTCCCAGTCCCTCGGCTCAAAGGTCCTTCCGTGGACGCCCGGCTTGGGAGGAGACAGAGCCGGAGTTAGAGCTTGGGAAAAAGCCACGGATCGGGGCTTCCCGGGGTTCCCAGGGAGGATTCCCACAGGGCTCGGCCAGGGAAAGGCGCCGGGGACGGCTCTGGAGCAGGGAATTCCCTGAGCTTGCATGGAATTGCTGGGGATTCAGGATGAATGCGGGGAGGGAGGAATTCCAGGATGATTCCCCAGTGGCAGCTGCTCCGCCAATCCCATGGATCCAGAGGGAGGAACTGGGTGGGATCAGGCACGGGAACATCAGTGTCCCTGTGGGGCTCCAGGCCACCCCAGTGGCCCCATTCCCAAATTCCAGGACACCTCACTGTCCCCTTTGGGGACTCTGGGACACCTCAGTGTCCCTGCTCCTTTTGGGATTCCAGGACCTCTCAGTGTCCTTTTGGGAACTCCAGGCCACCTCCCTGTCCCCACCCCTGCAGAATTCCAGGCCACCTCCCTGTCCCCATCCCTGCAGAATTCCAGGCCACCTCTGGCTCCCAGCAGCTCTTGAGGTGACATTTCCCTTCTCTGGACAATTCCAGAGCCTGGAAAACGCATCCCAAACTGGGTCACTTAACCCTCTTACCTAACCCTGCTCCCATTATTCCCTGAATTCACAGCAATTCCATAAAAAAACCCCAAAACCCAGGAGAACTCGGACACTGCGGGAGAGCGGCCGCCACCGTTAAAAATTCCGTTCACCACCGACTTCCTGGGAAACGTTTCAAGCCTTGGCATCTCAAAAACTCGGGAGATGAAAGGCCGTTACTTTCCCAAAAGGGCAAAACCCGGGAATGTGGGACTCTGCGGGATGGCGGGAAGGGCTGATTCCGGCGGGGAGCGAGGACGGGATGTGCGGGAAAACAGGAGGCTCCGGGGGCCGGATGAGGGGGGCACGGAGCCCTGGGAATTGCGGGGATCGCAGGGAAGAGAGGATGGAGAAGGGGTGATCTTCGAAATGGGGGAAATTGCTCCGGGGGAAAACCGGGAGATCGGATGGACACGGATGGAAGGGATGGGGACATGGAAAGGGACATTCCGATGTCTGGAATCCCAGAGGATTCCCAGCAGGGAACCCCAAACCAGGGTGGGATCCTGGCAGGGCTCGTAAAAGCCTGGAATTCCCAAATTTCCGGCGCCTCTGGAGTGGGCACAGCTGCGATTCCAGAGGATCCGTGAACGGCCTCGGCTCGGGATGAGGGAGGGGACTCGGGTGACACCCAGCTCCGCAGGGAATGACACCCTGGGGCAGGGAAACGCCCCCAGATCCGCTCCCAGTATTCCCAGTTTGTATCCACCGGGATAGGCCGGAGTGACCCTGGGATGCTCCAGGACACTTTGTCCCCAAGGCCACCGGCTGAAGTGTCACGTCCTGTGCCACTGCCACGTGCATGTGGCCGGGATGGTTTGGTTGGAAAAGCTTTTCCCATGGGAAGGGCTGGCCCTGATCCAGAGCTGAGCCCCGGCACCCATGGGTGACACCAGGTGACACCGGGTGACACCGGGTGACACCGGCCCATGGACGCTCTGTGGGGCCGCACCCGAAAGGGCAGGACAGGACTCGGAATTTTGGGTCACTTCCTGCTGGGATTCAACATTCCCAAGCTTTTTAAGGATTTGGGCTCCGACCTGGAAGGTTTGGGATCGTTTTAGGGTCGGGTGGGTGAGGCAGAACCAGGGCGGAGTTGGTGCCACCACGTCCTGGCCAGGGGGGTGCCACGGGCCACCTTTGTCACCTCCTGAGTGGGACAACACCTGGAGATCCTCGGAAATGGAAAAACCCCGGAGAAACCTGTCCTTGGTGCTTGGCGAGGAGTGAACACGGAGGGGGTGACCCAGGACTTGACATTGTCACCACAGCATCGTCACTGCCACCACAGCATTGTCATTGTCACCACAGCCTTGTCATTGTCATCACGACATCGTCACTGTCACCACAGCCTTGTCATCGTCATCACAGCATTGTCATTGTCACCATGGCATCCTCATTGTCACCACGGACTTGTCATTGTCACCATGGCCCTGTCATTGTCACCACGACATTGTCATTGTCACCACAGTATCGTCATTGTCACCACGGCATCGTCATTGTCACTACAGCCTTGTCGGTGTCAGCACAGCATGACTGTCAGCACGACGTTGTCACTGTCACCTCAGCATCCCCATTGTCACCATGTCATTGTCACCACGGCATCGTCTTTGTCACTACAGCCTTGTCATTGTCACCACGGCATCATCGTCAGCATGGCATCGTCATTGTCACCTCAGCATCCCCATCATCACCACAGCATCGTCACCACAGCACCGCCATTGTCACCACAGCCTTGCCATTGTCACTACAGCACCATCACTGTCACCATGGCATCGTCATTGTCACCACAGCATTGCCATTGTCACATCGTCATTGTCACCTCAGCATCCCCATTGTGGCCACGGCATTGTCATTGTCACTACAGCCTTGTCATTGTCACCACGGCATGATCATCAGCACGGCATTGGCATTGTCACCTCAGCATCCCCATCGTCACCACAGCACCGCCATTGTCACCACAGCCTTGCCATTGTCACCACAGCACCGTCATTGTCACCACAGCCTTGCTATTGTCACCACAGCATCACCACTGACACCTTAGCACCACCATCGTCACCACAGCACCGCCATTGTCACCACAGCCTTGCCATTGTCACCACAGCACCGTCGTTGTCACCATAGCCTTGCTATTGTCACCACAGCATCATCACTGACACCTTAGCACCACCATTGTCACCACAGCACTGCCATTGTCACCTCAGCACCGTCATTGTCACCACAGCCCTGTCCCACAGGGAGGGGAGGACACAGGGGAGCGGCCGCAACCGTGACGCACCGGGAGCCGGCGCCGCACCTCCTGCGGCTGTCCCGGCCCCTCCACCGAGCTCCCGGAGCTCCGGGACGTCCCTCAAAGCGTCCCCACCCTGTCCCCAACCCCGGCCGCGCCCGGCTCTTACCGTGCGGCCACCACCGGCGACTTCTTGCCGGGATCCAGGGCGGAGCCGGCCGGTTCCTCGCCCAAGGAGCGCGTGTCCTTGTTGAGCTGCTGGAGGCGGGAGCTCAGCTCGCTGATCACAGTTGGTTTGTCCTCTTCGGCCCCGTGGCCGGGCCTGCTCTCCATGGGGTCCCCCCATAGCTTGGACCTTCTCTGAAAGAGGTAGCGTGGCCGGGCCGCGCTGGTGGCCGCCAGCGTGGCCGCGTGGTGCTGGGAGATGAGCTCGCTGTCCGAAGACTGCTTCAAAAGTGGGTCCCTGAAAGTAACCGGCCCCTTGCTGAGCTGGGACTTGAGTTTGGGCTTTGGAGGCACTGGTGGCTTCTCGAGTAGAAAAGTTTGGCCGTCGGCGAAGGACGTGTAGGTGTCGGTGGGCTCGCCGCTCTCCGAGGACAGCGTGGACATGCTGGAGACCGTGGAGATGGTGCTCGTGGTCTCCAGGTGGTGGTCGCTGGAGCTCCTGGTGTCCACCTCTTCCACTCCCGAGTCCGCCGCCGACTCCGGGGCCGCGGGGGCGTCCGAGGGCTTCCCTGAGGGTGTCGCGCCGGGGGGAGAAGGTGCTACTGCTGCCGCTGGCAGGGAGGGCGCGCCGGGCGCAGCCAGGTGGCTCACGGGGGTGCCGGGGGTGGTCACCAGCACCCCGTTGGCGAATTCATCCGGGGGCGGCACCAGCCCGATCTTGGCCAGCTCCTCGCGGGTCTCCTCGTCGCTGGAGGACAGCTGGGCGGGCGGGAGGGTCACCGTGTAGGGCTCCACCTCCTCCTCCGAGCTGCCCTGGCCCAGCGCCTTCTCCGAGGCCGGGCTGGCCGGCGGCTTCCCCACGGGGCTGGGCTGCGGCTCGGCCTTGGGGGACTCGGCCGGCTCGGCGCAGACCTCGGGCACGGCCGGGCTCTCCTCCTTGATCTCCAGGCCGATCTCGTCTTGGCCGTTACTGGTGGCGTGGACCATGATGAGGCCGGCGGTCTTCTGCTGCGACGTGTCCACGATGCTGATGATCATGGACTTCTTGTCCTCGGGCTTCTTCTCCTCCTTGCCCGGCAGCTCTGCTCGCGCCTCGGGCTCCTTCCGCAGGGTGGCCGGAGTCCCCCAGGGGCTCTTGGTGGGGGTCAGGGCGCCGGCGTCGGCCGCCATCACCGCCTTCCCTCCGGGGGAGTAGGCGGGGGACACCAAGCTCTCCAAGTCCGCCCTGTCCGGCTCTTTGGTTTGGATGTCCACAAACAGGGGCGCGGCTCTGTCCGAGTCGGGGCTGTGGATCGGGGTGGGCGACCGGGATGGGACTTGAGTGGACAGCGCCCGTTCCCTTGCGGCCAGCGCCAGCGCCAGGGGCGAGTTGGGATCCAGGGGCTTTCCCGTCAGGGGGTGGATGAAGGTCGAGGAGGAGCTGCCGATCAATGGCTTTAAAGCTGACACGGGCGACGGCAGGAGGACGTCCCGGCTGCCCAGGAGCCGCTCGTCGATGGAGCGCGACTGCTGCAGCGACGGCATCTCGCTGCCGCCCGGCGCCGGCCCCTCGATGGCTCCCACCGACAGGAACACCGTGGACTTCCTCCTCTCGTCCAGACGCCGGTCGCGGTCCTTCATGACGCCGGTGGCGATGGCGGTGGCGAAGGGGAGGCCGGCGGCTTCCACCTGAGCGATGCCGGGGTGGTGCTGGTATTCCAGGCGGTGGCTCCGGCGCGTGGGCGACGGCTCCCGCGAGGAGTAGCCGCCGGTGATGGCCAAGGCCGCCCGCTCCTGGGCGTCCTCCACCTGGAGCTGCTTCACCAGGGGGCTCTTCTTCCTCTGCGGCTTGGTGGGCGCGAAGAGGCTGACGTTGAACTGGCCCATGTTGGCGTAGGGGTTGTCGATGACCCGCCCTTTCCTCTTGAGCTTCTCCGGCGGCGTGGCGGCCGGGCCGGGCCGCGGGATCTCGGTGGGCTCCACGGGGAGGTGGGAGGAATCCTGGAGGATGATCATGGAGCGGGCCCTCTTCTGCCGCTCGGGGTAGGGCATGGAGCCCCGGGCCTGGTCGTACATCTCGGCCGCGCTCAGCACCTGCGGCAGCCCGTGCAGCTTGGCCTCCAGGCCCGGCTTGAAGCTGGAGCGGATGGTGTCGTAGGCCCGGCCCGGCGGCGGCGGCGGCGAGAAGGACGGAGGGGGGCCGGTGTCGAAGTAGTAGGGGGAGGGGGGCGGGGGAGGGGCGGTCTGCGGGGGAGGGGGGATCCCGTGGCCTTCCCGGACCGTGTCCGTCATGGAGGTGCTCCGCGGGAACTTCCCGTCCAGCAAGGACGCGGCCAGCTTCTCGTCTTCCCCTGGAAAAGACGGGAAAGAAGCAGGATCGGGGATGAGTGCCTTGGCTTCCCAAGGAGAACGAGAAGTTGGAGAAGGAGTTTCCTGTCATTGCCCGGGAGAAGGGAAAGAGCAAAGCCAGGGACGAGTTCCTGTCTCCACTCGGAAAACAAGGAAAAGAGCAAAGTCAGGGAGAAGCTTCTCGTCTTTCCCTGGAAAACAAGGAAAAGAACGGGATCGGGGATGAATTTCTTGTCTTCCCAAGGAGAACGAGGAGAGAAGTCGGGGAAGGAGTTTCCTGTCATTCCCCGGGAGAAGGGAAAGAGCAAATTCGGGGCTGAGTTCCTGTCTCCACATGGAAAACAAGGAGAGAAATGGAGCCAGGGAGAAGTTTCACATCTCCACATGAAAAACAAGGAAAAGAGCAAAGTCAAGGAGAAGATTCTCATCTTTCCCTGGAAAACAAGGAAAAGAACAGGGTCAGGGATGAGTTCCTTGTCTTCCCGAGGAGAACGAGGAGAGAAGTCGGAGAAATTTCCTGTCGTCCTCCAGGAGAAAGGAAAGAGCCAAGTCAGGGATGAGTTCCTTGTCTCCACATGGAAAACAAGGAGAGAGGCGGAGCCAGGGAGAAGTTTCGCATCTCCACATGATAAACAAGGAGAACTAAAGTCAGGGATGAGTTCTTTGCCTCCACCTGGAAAACAGGGAAAACAATGGGATCAGGGATGAGTGTCTTGTCTTCCCAAGGAGAACGAGGAGAGGAGCGGAGCCAGGGAGAAGCTTCTCATCTTCCCCTGGAAAACAAGGAAAAGAACGGGATCGGGGATGAATTTCTTGTCTTCCCAAGGAGAACAAGGAGAGAAGCGGAGTCCGGGAGAAGTTTTCCATCTCCACATGGAAAACAAGGAAAAGGGCAAAGTCAGGGAGAAGCTTCTCATCTTTCCCTGGAAAACAAGGAGAAAGTCAGGGATGAGTTTTGTCTCCATCTGGAAAACAATGGGATCGGGGATGAGTTTCTTTTCTTCCCAAGGAGAACAAGGAGAGAATTCGGGGAAGGAATTTCTCGTCATCCCCTGGGAGAAGGGAAAGAGCAAAGTTGGGGATGAGTTCCTGTCTCCACATGGAAAAAAGGGAAAAGAGCAAAGTCAGGGAGAAGTTTCTTGTCTTCCCCTGGAAAACAAGGAGAACTAAAGTCAGGGATGAGTTTTGTCTCCATCTGGAAAACAGGGAATACAATGGGATCAGGGATGAGTTCCTGGTCTCCACCTGGAAAACAAGGAAAACAGCAGAGTCAGGGATGAGAGGGATGAGTTCCTTGTCTCCAGCTGGAAAACAAGGAGAGAAATGGAGTCTGGGACGAATTTGTTGTCTCCACACGGAAAACAAGGAAAAGAGCAAAGTCAGGGAGGAGTTTTTGATCTCCACCTGGAAAACGAGGGGAACAATGGAATCAGGGATGAGTTTCTCGTCTCCACCTGGAAAACAAGGAGAGCAGTGAAGAGGATATTCCCAGAGAATTCCTAGAGTGGGACAAACTGGGAAGTGGCTGGGGTTGTTCCCCCGGCCCCACTTTGCTCCCAAGACTTTTCCTCTTCCCAAGCCTCGCTGGAAAAGGCTTGGAGCCCCTTCCAGTGGAAGCTCTGAGACCAGCCAGAATTCCCAGAGTAGCCCCTGGATCCCTGGAAGTGCCCAAGGAGCACCCTTGGGATACACCCAAGGTGTCCCACGGAAAGGCGGGAGCGGGATGAGCTTTGAGGCCGCCCCAATCCGATCCGTTCCGCGATTCCACGAGAGCCTCCCCACAGCCACATTCCCGTGGGATCCGCTCCCCCGGGGAGCTGCTCCCACCCCTTCCCGAGCGGCTCCGGTGACGGAAGTGCCGCCACCGCCAACGTGCCAGACACCCGAGTGCCACCGGCACGGGCGCGGCTCCCGTCACACTTCCCGCTTTCCCGAGGGGTGACATCTGTTCCCGAGTGCCAGACTGAGCCCGGCAGGGTCTAGCAGGAATTCCTGCTTTTTTTCAGGGAACGCTCGGAGACGCTGGGTGGAAAAGCAGGAAAAATCAGGGGTGGATTGGGATGATTTGAGGGCCCTCCCAACCCAGAGCTGTTCCACGATCCTAAAATCCATGAGTGCCACAATCCCCTCCCTCCCTTCCCAGCTCCAGCCTCATTCCCAAGCCCGGATCCGCTGTGCTCACCCTTCCTTTGGGAAAATTCCTCCTTCCCAATCCCTGCTCCGCTCTTCCCAAGCTTTTCGAACCGCTCCGGAGAGGATTTGGGCTTTTTCTTTTTTTTTTTTCTTTTTCTTTTTTTGGCCTCCGGCGTTTTTCCTTTATGGAAAACGCTCTTCCAGCGGCACTGAAAGGCTCCGGCAGCTCCGCCCGGAATCCGTCAGCGATTCCACCCGAGGCGGAATCCAATGGGGACAAAAGGGAGGAATTTGGCACTGAAATTCCATCCCATGCTGTTGGTCGTGCTGGAAACTGGGCTATTTTTGGGGATCGGGGATGTTCAGTGGGAATAAAGAACCGGCAGCGCGGAACAGGTTCAAAGGGAGCCTGGACAAAGCCATGGAAAATGTGCCTTTCCCAAGGTTTTTTGAAATCCCGGAGCTGAGGCCAGCAGGGGGAATTCGGGAGGATGATCCTGTCCTTGCCCTTTTCTCCCTTGGGAATCTGGGATCCTGCGCTTGATGGAGCCGTGGAATGTTCCAGGAGCAGCAGGAAGATCCCAAAAAAACCCTCCAGTCCTGCCTTTCTGGAGATTTCTGGGAACGACACGGGGTTATTTGGGAAGCTCCGAGCTCCATCCCTGGGCCTGGAATGTCCCAGGACACAGAACAGGAGAGCTCGTCCTGGGAATGTGGTGTCCGGCTGAGCTGGGGCAGGAAATCCAGTGGGAAAGTGGGATCTTCCCTCTGGAATGTGCTGGGTGTGGATGCCAGGTCAGGGGTGACATTGGGATATCCCGTCCTTGGATCCAGCCCTTGGATTTTTCCCTAAATGAGGAGGGGACACTGTGGAAAACCACATCCAGGGAATTGCCAAATGTAGGGAAAACGACGGGGAACCAAATCCAAGGAATTGCCAAATGTAGGGAAAACGATGGGAAACCAAATCCAGGGAATTGCCATGTTCAGGGAATAACATGGAAAACGACACCCAAGGAATTGCCAGGTGGAAGGGACACTATGGAAAAGCACATCCCAGGAATTCCATCTCCTTCCCACCCGGCACTCCAGGCCTGGAGCAGCTCCCTGTGGCAGCAGCTGGGCCACAGCCACCGGATCATTCCCGAATCATCCCTCGGTTTTCCAGCCCTTCCCAGGAGGAGCAGCTGGGTCACCTCAGGAGCGGCTCCGCTCCCAGATCCTGGAACTGCCCCCCGGATCTGGGCAGGATTCCCTGGAAAAGGGAGCTCGGAGCCACCGTGAAACGGGGGAGGAACCATTGGAGAGGACTTTGGGAATGTTCCTCATGGATGTGTCCGGCTGGATCGGGAATATTCCAGGGAAGGAGATTCCACAGCCTCCACAGTCCGGAAGTTCTTCCCATGGAAAAATCATGGAAGAGTTTGGGTGGGAAAGGACCTCAAATCCCATCCCAATCCCATCCCATTCCATGGGCAGGGACACCTCCCATGATCCCAGGCTGCTCCAATCCTTCCTTGGGCATTCCAGGGATGCAGGGGCAGCCACAGCTGCTCTGGCAATTCCATTCCAGGCAGCAATTCCTGCCCAAGATCCCACCCAGCCCTGCCCTCTGGCAGTGGGAGCCATTCCCTGTGTGCTGTCTCTCTGTCCCTTGTCCCAGCCCCTCTGCAGCTCTCCTGGAGCCCCTTCAGGTCCTGGCAGGTCACAGTTGGGCCGTCCCAGATTTTTCCCTTCTCCAGGCTGGACAATCCCAAATTTTCCAGCCTTGGATCATCCTGGTTCCTCCTCTGGGTTTGCTCCAACAATTCCATGGCCTGTCCTTTCCCCATCTTCCCATCCCTCCAGGATCTGCTCCAGGAGCTCCACGTCCCTCTTGACCTGAAGATTCCAAACCCAGATCCAGCACTCCCTGTCCTGCTGGGAATGCTCTTCCCAATCCCTGCAGCAGCTGGAGCCTGGAAATGCTGGAATTCCCAAGGGAATTCATTCTCTGAAAAGTTCCCGAAAGGATCCTCGAAGATCCCTAAAAAGGAGCAGATCCAGAACATCCGGCTCTGGGATGGAATTCCCAGAGAAGCTGTGGCCACCCCTGGATCCCGGGAAGTGTCCAAGGCCAGGCTGGAGAAATCTGGGATGGTGGAATGTCCCTGCCCATGGGAGGGGTGGGAATGGGGCGGGATTAAGGTCCCCAAACCATTCCAGGATTCCCATCAAAACCATTCCAGGATTCCCACCCAAACCATTCCAGGACTCCACGATTCACCCCCAGGTGTCAATCCCTGTTCCCTGTATCCCAGGAAAGCACAGGCTGTCCAAACCTTCCGCTTCCTGGTGAATCTGGAATTTTGGGAGCTGCTCCAGGCTCCCAGGAGGGATGGGAGAAGTGGGAATATCCTCTGGAAGAAGCCCCAAGTGTCCTCCCATTCCCAGGAATTTTCAACCCCAATTAAATCCCCCTGTCCCTTTGCTGTTTTCCATGGAATTCTGGCTCTCCGTGCCCCTCAAAGAGAGCTGGAATTCCACGGGAGACTCCTGCACTTCCCACGGAACACTGGGATGTCACCAGGATCAGATTCCAGAGCTTGGGAATACAGAGCCGGGATCCACACGGAGCCAAGGACCAACTCCCAGCATCCGGGGTGACTTCCCTGGAACGGGAATGACGCTCCCGGCAACCCCCGGAGCCGCTCCGTGGAATTCATCTCCAAGGAAAACACAAAGCCCGGCCACGAGAGCTCCCGGGGCAGTTGCCATAACAGCCCAGATCCCTGGAAAACCTCACCCCGTGCATTCCCGAGGGATGGAGAGCGATCCCGCTGCTTCCCGAGGCGGGCGGGAGGGAGCGAATCCCAAAAAAAAAGAGCTGGAGCAGGAGGGTGCAACTGCAGGACAAGGGGGAGGGAATCTGCGTCCTGTGGGGCCCAGGGATGGGAATCGCCA
The DNA here is from genome assembly GCF_021018805.1 of Prinia subflava. NCBI lineage: Eukaryota > Metazoa > Chordata > Aves > Passeriformes > Cisticolidae > Prinia > Prinia subflava. The sequence continues at coordinate 73,253,767 of NC_086250.1, read as the reverse complement.
TCCTTTGGTATCCGTGGTTGGGAATTTCCACCCTCCGGAGCCCAGGGATGGGAATTTCCACCCTCCGGAGCCCAGGGATGGGAATTTAGACCCTCGGGAACCCAGAGATGGGAATCTCCATCCTTTGGTGTCCAGGAACAGGAATCTCCATCTTCTGGAGCCCAGGGATGGGAATCTCTGTCCTGGTGTGTCCAGGGATGGGAATTTCTGTCCTGTGGCATCCAGGGATGGGAATCTCTAATTTTTGGTGTCCAGGGATGGGAATTTCCATTCTCTGGTCCCCGGGATCAGCCCAGGATTCCCAGAGCAGCCGTGGCTGCCCCTGGATCCCTGGAAGTGCCCCAGGCCAGGCTGGAGCGCCCTGGGACAGCGGGAGGTGCCCCTGCCCTCGGAATGGGGCGGAATTCGGGAATCTCCGAGATCCCTCCCACCCCAGCCATTCCAGGATTCCATCCCGGATCTCACTCCAACGCCAGGACACTTCCCAGCCCCTCCCCCCCCCAATATTCCCGATGGTCCCGAGGGGTCCCAAATCCCTCCCCTCCCCCCAAAGGCAGCGGCTCCACCCTCTGGAATTCTCTCCGGGAGCCATGGCAGCTCCGCAGCCTCCGGAGCGTTTTTAACTCCGCTGCCGGAGCAGATGGCGCTGGCAGCAATCTTGGAAGTCTGACAGGAATTATCTTCCCGCCCCTTCCCCCTCACTCCTTCCCGTTTTTCCTCCAAATATTCCTCCCATCCCGCTTTTTTCCCATCCCGCTTTTTTTCCCAGCCCTGGCTCGGGCTGGGGGGGGGGTGAGGGTTTAACCACCTTTATCCCGGGAATTTCTCCAGGAATCTTTTTGATCTTTTCTCCCTTTTTTTTTTTTCCCCAGCCAGCCTGGGGGTTAACCACCTTTTTCCCGGGAATTTCTCCTGGAATCTTTTTGATCTTTTCTCCCCCGGGAATCTGCATTTGGAATACCAAATGCCAGAGGGAACGTTTCTTCCCTAAAAAAAAACAACCCAAAAAATCCCCATCCGAGCTTTTCCTGCTTTTCCATCTCCTTCCTTGCCCGTGCGGGGATTTTTCCCTGGAATCAAGTGACTGCGCAGCAGCTCCCGGCCGTGGGTGTGGAATGACAGCTCAAGGACTTCTAATTCCAGCCCCATTCCCACCCGATGCCTCCCTCTCCGCCTCTTTCCCATCCCCGTTTTTCCTGGAGTTCCGCGGGAATGGTTTCTTCCAGGAGCTGCTGGGGGGGTTGGGGCCGGGTCCCCCCTCCCTGATTCCAGGGGTTGTCCAGATCTGGTGCTCCTGGATGGGATTTTTCCCGGGATTTTTCTGTGGGAGCTGCAGCCATTCCTGCTCGGAGCAGGGATTCTCCCCCCGGGATCTGGGCTCTCCTGAAGGGGATTCAAGGAATGGCTTTAATTCAAGGAATGGTTTCAATCCCTTTTTTGTTCCAGGAGGGGTTTGGCTGCACGGGCTGGGAATTGCTGGGATGGTCAGGGATAACCGGGATGTGCTGGGAATTCTCGTGGTGCTGTGGGCACAGAATTCCCAGATTATCGAGGCCGGGAAAGAATTCCAAGGGCACCGAGTCCCAGCTGTGCCCGATGCCCTCCAGAGCCCCGAGTGCCACCTCCAGGAATTCCTTGGATTCCTCCAGGGGTGGCGACTCCAACCCTCCCGCCAGGCCCAGCGCCCTTTCCATGGAAACGATCCCGAATATCCCAGCGGGGCTCCCCCGGCGGGGCTGAGGCCGCTCCCTCTGTTCCCGGGGCTCGTTCCCTGTGCAGATCCCGATCCCCGCTGGCTCCAGAGGGACATTCCCGATCCTGCCCCGTCCCAGCACAGATCCCGCTTTTCCCGGCCTCTCCCTGCACAGCCCCGGCAGCCCCTGCCCAGCCCAGGGACCCTTCCCGAGGCGCTGCCGGCATTCCATGGGCCGGGATTCCAGAATTCCCAATCCTGCCGTGGTCGGGGTGGGAAGGAGCTCAAAGCCCCTCCACTTCCAACCCCTCCAACGATCCCAGGGTGCTCCAGCCTTTCCTTGGACATTCCAGGGATGCAGGGGCAGCCACAGCTGCTCTGGGAATTCCATTCCAGGCAGGAATTCCTGCCCAAGATCCCATCCAGCCCTGCCCTCTGGCAGTGGGAGCCATTCCCTGTGTGCTGTCCCTCTGTCCCTTGTCCCCAGCCCCTCTGCAGCTCTCCTGGAGCCCCTTCAGGCCCTGGAATGTGCTGGAAGCTCTTCCTGGAGCCTTCCCTTCTCCAGGGGAACATTCCCAGCTCTCCCAGGCTGCCTCCAGCCCTTGAACAATTCCATGGACGCATTCCCAGTGGATGATCCATCCTGGATAATGCCGCCATTCCCACTCCGGGTCCCTTCCCAAACCATTCCGGGCTCCTCCTGCAGCTCCTTTTCCAGAGCCTCTTCCCAAACATCCTCACCCAGAAACCCAGGATGCGCTTTGGGAATCTCCTGGATCCTCCCCATTCCAACAGCACTGGGGCAGGATCCACTTCCAAGACCAAAACTTGGGATAAGCCAGGATCAAAGCCCCGGCTCCCCTCTGGATACCGCGGATTTGGGATGCTGGGATGGGATTTCTCCATGCCCACGCACGGATCCATCCCCCAAACCCCACACAGAGAATCCGGCTGCATCCCAGCTCCTCCAGAGCCTCGGCAACGCCTTTCCATGGAATTCCCAGCAGAGGAGCAGCTGCACCAGCACAACCCCTGAAAACCCCAATTTTCCTTTGTTTTTTAGGATCAAGGACCCACCACAGATGGATTTTGGGATTGGTGGCACCAAAATCCTTCTGGAATGGGGCAAGGACTTCCCACTGGTGGATTTTGGGATGGGTGGCACCAGAAATCTTTGGGAACAGAATCGAGAACCCACCAGGGATGGTTTTGGAGACTCCATAAATCTTCAGGAACAAGGTCCAGGACCCACCAGAGATGGTTTAGGGTTTGGAGACTCCATAAATGTTTTGGGATAAGCTCCAGGATCCACCACAGCCAGTTTGGGGTTGGTGGCACCAAAAACCTTCTGGAATGGGGTCAAGGACTTCCCACAGGTGGATTTTGGGATTGGTGCCACCAGAAATCTTTGGGAACAAGGCCCAGGACATCCCACAGCCAGGTTTGGATTGGGGGCACCACAAACCTTTAGGGACAAGGTCCAGGACCCACCACAGACGGATTTTGGGATTGGTGGCTCCAGAATTATTCGGGAACACAATCCAGAACCCACAGGGATGGTTTAGGACTTGGAGACTCCATAAATCTTTTGGGATAAGATCCAGGACCCACCACAGCCGGTTTTGGGATTTGGGGATTCCATAAATCTTTTGGGATGAGCTCCAGGATCCCCCACACCCAGGTGCCTCCTCCAGACCTCGTCCTGCTCCTGCTGAGCCTCCGGCATTCCCAGTTCCAGAGGTGCCATTCCCACCGGGAATGCCCAGTGCCAGCCCTGGGGGTGGCAGAGCCAATCCAGGAATTCCTGGAATTCCCTCCCCAAGTTCTCTCCTGGAATTCTCCTGGCTCCCAGCAGGATCAGGCATCCCTCCATGACAGAATTCCATGGAATTCCACGGAATACTCCAAAATCCAAGAGCTGGAGTGCCCCAGGAAGGGCGGAGCCTTTCCCGCCCGCTCCACATCCCTCCTCATTCCCAAGGGATTCTCCCGGGCTTTTCCTCACCTACAGACTTGGTCCGTGGAATTCCCTTCCGGAGGGACACGTGGGGCTTCTCGGTTCCCGCCAGGACGCCGGGATGCGCCATTCCCTGGCGCTCAAACAGGGACTGGAAGGGAAAAACAGGGAATTCCCAGTCCGGATGCTGCCGGCAGGACCCGACATTCCCACCCCGACTTCCAACGGAATACCGGGAGCTCTTCCCACCGGGATGGGCCCTGCTCGGCTCCACCTTCCTGCTGCTCCACCTGGCGGAATTCCAGACCTTGGGAGAACCCCCTGGGTCCCAGCCCATCTCCCTGCCTGCTCCAGGCGGGAATTTGGTGAGGGTGGCTCCGGGAGCTCCTGTCCTGCTTTTCCCGGAGCTGCCTCCCTCCCACCCGCAGAATTCCCGGCACAATCCCGAGCCCCATCCTCCTCCTCCTCCTCTTTCTCCTCCTCCTCCTCCTCCTCCCACCGCGCTTCCCCTCGGAGGCAGCGCTCGGATTCCGGCAGAATTCCAGAGCTGCTCCAGAGCTGCTCTTCCAGCCTCCCCTGGGAAATCCATGTGGATTCCCAGGCCTGGATCCCGGCGATCCCGGGAAGCTGAGGGAGCGCTGGGCCCCCGCTGTGCATCGGGGGATTTTCCCGGGAATTCCACCCCTCATTCCTGGGAATCCGACTCCTCATTCCCAGGAATTCCACTCCTGAACCAGCTCCCCCTGGCACCACATTCCCTCCCATTCTTCTCCATGGGCTCCCACCCCTCTTCTTTCATTCCTGGAAATCCCACTCCTCATTCCTGGGAATCCCGCTCATTCCTGGGAATGCCACTCCTCATTCTCTTCACTCCCTCTCCACGTTCTCCCATCCCTCTCCCTCATTCCCGGCCATTCCCGCTGGGATTCTCCCTGGCTCATGTTGATCCCTGTGCTCCCATCCCTGTTCCCATTCCATGCCCGTATTCCCGGTGGGATTCCTACTGGCTCACACTGATCTCTGCGGGGGTGATCCTGTGGATCCCATCCCACATTCCCAGCCAGCATTCCCAGGGAATTCCAGGGATTTCCCCTGGCTCACACTGATCTCCGCAGGGGTGACTCTCTGGCTCTCTCCCATCCCTCCCATCCCATTCCATGCCCACATTCCCAGGGAATTCCCACTGGCTCTCACTGATCTCCGCGGGGGTGATCCTGTGGATCCCATTCCCACATTCCCAGCCCACATTCCCACGGAATTCCCGGGATTCCCGCCGCTCACGCTGATCTCCGCGGGGGTGATCCTCCCATGCCATCCCCACATTCCCATCCCCACATTCCCACGGAATTCCCGGGATTCCCGCCGCTCACGCTGATCTCCGCGGGGGTGATCCTCCCATGCCATCCCCACATTCCCATCCCCACATTCCCACAGAATTCCCGGGATTCCCGCCGCTCACGCTGATCTCCGCGGGGGTGATCCTCCCATGCCATCCCCACATTCCCATCCCCACATTCCCACGGAATTCCCGGGATTCCCGCCGCTCACGCTGATCTCCGCGGGGGTGATCCTCCCATGCCATCCCCACATTCCCATCCCATTCCCACGGAATTCCCGGGATTCCCGCCGCTCACGCTGATCTCCGCGGGGGTGATCCTCCGGCTCGTCGGGCGCTGTTTCACCGTGGCCGCCCTGGAATCGGCCTCCACCAGCTCCGCCCTCAGCGCCGGCTCGGCCGCCGCCAGGATCTCATCCAGCTTCTCTGGAATCCAAGGAAAACCGGCCCGGGGTCAGCCCGGGGGCCGCTCCCTCCTCCCGCTCATCCCGGGGATCCCACGGATGCTGTCCCAGCCCTGGATGTGCCACATTCCAAGGAATTCTGTCTGACGCCGAGCAGGGAATTCATCCCGGGTTTTGGGTGTTTGGGAGATCCCGGGAATCTCAGGACACGGAGATGTCCGTGGGATCCTCGGGGCTCCGGCACAGCCGGAGTTTATTTGGGATAAACCGGGATATTCCCAGCCTGGATGGACTCGGGTCCCTGAATGATCCCAAATTTCCGTGTCCAGGGCGGGATCCAGTGCCCACGGACACCGGGAATATCGGCAGGGCCCGAGTTCAGGGAATGGAATTCCCACTCCAGGATCCATCCCTGGGAACACCGTGCAGTGCCCGGATGTGTCCCAGCAGATCCATTCCCTTGGGAATTCCAGCCGGAATGCCCAACCTTGGGATATGGGAAAGGGCAGGAGGCAGCCATGGATCCATCCCTGTGGATCCCTCCTGAGCCGAGCCTGCGGAATTCCCGCCCGGAATGGGAAGCTGGGGCTGTCGGCCCCGTGTCACCTCCCCCGATGGCGCTGCCCAGATCCAGGTGGATCCAGATCCCGAATTCCTGTCCTGGCGGGAATTGTGGCCCTGGGGCTCTCCAGGCTGGCCCTCGGGGCCCTTCCATGGAATCGTGGCACAGGGAAGCACGGAATGCTTTGGGTGGGAAGGGACCTTAAAGCTCATCCCATTCCATGGAACTGCTTCCCATGATCCCAGATTTCTCCAGCCTGGCCTTGGACATTGCAGGGATGCAGGGATTCCCTGGGAATTCCATTCCAGGCAGGAATTCCTTCCCAAGATCCCACCCAGCCCTGCCCTCTGGCAGTGGGAGCCATTCCCTGTGTCCTGTCCCTCTGTCCCTTGTCCCCAGCCCCTCTGCAGCTCTCCTGGAGCCCCTTCAGGCCCTGGAATGTTCTGGAAGCTCTCCCTGGAATTTTTCCTTCCACCCGGGAAGAACACCCTGGATCCATCTCCAATCCTTGGGAACCTCCAGTGGATTTTCCTGATCCGTGGGATCCCTGTGGATCTGCCCCCTCCAGGGAAGGGTTGGGAAGATCCCTTGGGTGCTTTTCCCGGTGATTCCCGCCCGGCTCCTTCCCTGCCCTGTCCCCATTTCGGATCCCACATTCCGTGGGGAACGGGGAATGGGAGCCACCAGGACAGGAAAATCCCGGATCAGAAAATCCCGGGATGGGGGGGGCGGGAAGGGACCTTCAGTCCCATCTGGATCCAGCCCTGCCACCAAAGAATTCCCGGTTTTTCTGCGTCCCTCATGCGACATTCCCAGCACATCCTCAGGGTGGGAACAGCTGGAGAATCCACATGGATCCACCAGGAATAACGGGATAAACTGCCTGGATCCGCCAGGAATAGCAGGATAAACTGCCTGGAATGCCAGGAATAGCAGGAAAAACTCCCTGGATCCACCAGGAATAGTGGGATAAACTCCCTGGATCTGTCAGGAATAGCGGGATAAACTCCCTGGAGCTGCCAGGAATAGCGGGATAAACTGCCTGGATCCACCAGGAATAGCGGGATAAACTGCCTGGATCTGTCAGGAATAGCAGGATAAACTCCCTGGATTTGCCAGGAGAGGCTTTGGCTCTTTGGGATAAAGCCGGACACCGTCATTCCCGAGGATTCCGCACGGGCCATTCCCATGGGGAAAACCCAGAGCAGGGATCACACCTGGGAATGGCAGGGTCGGGAATTTTGGGATAACGGAGCATTCTGCCCATCCCCAGCAGAATCCCACGCGGCCATCCCACAATTCCCGGCATTCCAATTCCAGGCATTCCAATTCCTACTGGAGCGGCTCTGAGCCCCAAATTCCCAAATTCCGGCTGGATTCCCGGAGACGCCGCAGGAGCAGCGAGCCTCGGGATGTGCCGGGATGTCCCCCCCGCCCCCGGGTTTGGATCCCGCTGGGCAGGAAGGGGCGGAATCCCGGGAATCTCGGCTTCACTCACCCCCTTTCCTTCTCCGCATGGAGGCTTGGAATGGGAAACAAAACACAGGATCAACGGCACGGCGCGATTCCCGCAATTCCCGCAATTCCCGCCATTCCCGCTCCCGGCCCTCGCCGCCATTCCCGGATTTTGGGATGGGGGATCTGGGCAGGGGCACCTCGGAATTCCGGCCTTGATCCACCAGGATCGTCCCTCTGACCCAGGATTTGGGATTTATCCCAGCTCCAGCCTGGGATCACCCCTCGCCCTCCTCATGGATCCGGGGAAGGCGGATTGGCGGGAAATCCAGAGGGATTGGCTGGAATTCCATCCCAAGTGATGGGAAAAGCTCCGGAAAAGCTCCCAGGGCGATTCCCTGCATCCTGGATTTTGGCACAGGAGGGATCCCTGGGCATCCCGCTGGAATCTGCTCTTCCAGGGGCGTTGGAATGGCTGGGAAAGGGTCGGGAAGGGCATGGAGAGGGGGGTTGGGATCCATGGAAAACGGGGCGGGAAGCACCCGGCAGAGCTTTCCTTGGGAATGTCCCTGGGAAGGAGAGCGGCTCCAAGCCGAATCCTGGGAATGCCGATCCACAGGAAAAGCTGGAGCGAAGGATGGGAAGAGGACGGATCCCACATTTTCCCTGGAACGGCTTCAGCCCATTCCTTGATTCATGGGAATTCCACTTCCAATGGGGCATTGCAATTCCCAGGAAAAAATCCCAGGGATTGTGGGATCCGAGCTGGAGCTGCCTCCAGATCCCGCTCCCAATCCCAGGAAAACTGGGAATTGCTGGAAGGAGGAACCCGAGGATCCGGGATGGGGAAAAAGTGGGAAAAAGGAGCCGGTCTGGCTCTGCTCCCAAGAATTCCCGCCAAAAAGAGAACCTTTGGATTGGGAATAGCCGGGAACCAAGGGTGGGAATTGCAGGGTGGGAATCCAGGCAGAGGCCAGGGACGAAATCAATCCCGGCTGATCCAGTCCTGGAATGTTTGGATCAGTCCCGATCCCGCAGGATCCGGCTGTGGGGGGGAGAGCAGGGAGCAAGAGGAGGCTCAGAAAACTGGGAAGGGCATGGAAAAGCAGAGGGAATGGAAAAACAGGGAATGGAAAACTGGGAAGGGCAAGGAAAACAGGGAGAGAGCATGGAAAACCACGGAGAGCATGGAAAACCACAGAGAGCATGGAAAACCAGAAGGAATTAAAAAAGAGGGAGGGCATGGAAAAACAAAGGAGGGAATGGAAAACCAGGGAGAGCTTGGAAAACCAGGAAGAGCACGGAAAACTGGAAGGAATGGAAAAACAGAGCATGGAAAACCAGGAAGGGCATGGAAAAAACAGGGAGAGCATGGAAAAACAGGGAGAATATGGAAAACCATGGAGAGCATGGAAAACCACGGAGAGCATGGAAAACCAGGGAGAGTATGGAAAAGCAGGTAGAATATGGAAAAAAACATGGAAACCATGGAAAACAGGGAGAACATGGAAAACCAAGGAGAACATGGAAAAACATGGAAAACAGGGAAAAGCAGGGGGAATGTGGGATCCTGCTGAGGCTCCAGGGTGCCACGGCCACATTCCCACATGGAAAATCCCAAATTCCCAGGGCAGGAGGAAGCACGGATGGCCTTGGAGCCAACCAAGTTCTGGAGCTCCAAAGTTTTCCCGGGATTCAGGAGCCCACGTGGGAGAAAGTGCTACCGGATCCGGGAAAAGGGAAGGGCTGGGAAAAAGCAGGAATTCTGGCGGTGGGAAGCAGGGAGTGGTGGGAGCAGAGAGGATTTCAGGGAATCTGGGAATGTGGAGCAGGATGGGGAAGCAGCAGGGAATGTGGGAGTGGCAGCGGGATGGAGCAGCCCTGGAGATCTCCTGGAATTCTCCTGGAGAGCTCTTGGAGATCTCCTGGATCTCACCCAGAGCTCTCCTGGAGTTCTCCCGGAGCTCTCCTGGATCTATCCTGGAGCTCTCCTGGAATTCTCCTGGAGATCTCTTGGAGTTCTCTCAGAGCTCTCCTGGAGATCTCATGGATCTATCCCGGAGCTCACCCGGAGCTCTCCTGGAATTCACTTGGATTTCATTTGGAATTCACTTGGAATTCCCCCAGAGCTCACCTGGAGCTCTCCTGGAATTCACTTGGATTTCACTTGGAATTCATTTGGAATTCTCCCGGAGCTCACCCAGAGCTCTCCTGGCAGGGTTTGGGATCTGCCCAGAGATGGGAAATGAAACCCTGGGACTGCCGGGTGTGGGAAAGGAGGGAGAGGAGGGAGCAGGGACAGGAGCGGGAAAAGGATCGGGAGCAGGGAGAGGAGTGGGAAAAGGATCGGGAGCAGGGAAAGGAGCAGGAGCAGGGAGAGGAGCAGGGAGAGAAGAGAGAATCAGAAAAAGGAGCAGGGAAAGGAACAGGGAGAGGAGCAGGGAATGGAGCAGGGAATGGAGCAAGGGATGGAGCAGGGAAAGGATCAGGAGAAGAGAGGGGATCAGAAAAATGAGCAGGAAAAGGAACGGGAACAGGGAGAAGAGCAGGAGCAGGGACAGGAGTGAGGAAGGGATCAGGGAAAGGAGCAGGAATGGACCAGGGAAAGGAGCAGGGGATGGATCAGAGAATAGAGCAGGGAATTGATCAGGGAATGGATCAGGGAATGGATCAGGGAATGGATCAGGGCAGGGATCAGGGAACGGAGCAGGGGATGGATCAGGGGATGGATCAGGGCAGGGATCAGGGAGTGGATCAAGGAGTGGATCAGGGAGTGGATCAGGGAATGGATCAGGGCAGGGATCAGGGAATGGATCAGGGAGTGGATCAGGGAATGGATCAGGGCAGGGATCAGGGAGTGGATCAGGGCAGGGATCAGGGAGTGGATCAAGGAGTGGATCAGGGAATGGATCAGGGCAGGGATCAGGGCAGGGATCAGGGAATGGATCAGGGAATGGATCAGGGAATGGATCAGGGAGTGGATCAAGGAGTGGATCAGGGAGTGGATCAGGGAATGGATCAGGGCAGGGATCAGGATGCCCAAGGCCAGGGTACATCAACTCCTCCACGCCCACCTGGAGACTCCCAACGTCCTTCCCACGCCCACCTCCGCCGGGATGCACCCCCAGAGCGCCGGATCCCTCCGGACAATCCCTCCAGACATCCCTCTGGACATCCATCCATCCCTCTGGAATCCCTCTGGACATCCCTCCGGACAGCCACAGGAATCCTCCTCCCCCCTCCCCGAGCCTCCCACACCCCCCACCGCCCCGGCCCCACGGCGCGCGTGCGAACAGCTGGAAAACCGCCGGAAAACCACCGGAAAACCGCCGGGAAAACGGCCAGAAAACCACCGGAAAACCGCCAGAAAACCGCTGGGAAAACCGCCGGAAAACCACCGGGAAACAGCCGGGAAACCACCGGAAAACCGCCAGAAAACCGCCAGAAAACCGCTGGGAAACCGAGGGGAAACCACTGGAAAACCGCCGGGAAAACCGCTGGGAAAACCGCCGGAAAACCACCGGGAAACAGCCGGGAAACCACCGGAAAACCACCGGGAAAACCACCGGGAAAACGGCCAGAAAACCACTGGGAAAACCACCGGAAAACGCCGGGAAACCCCCAGAAACGGCCGGAAAACCACCGGAAAACGCCGGAAAACGCCGGGAAACCGCTCCCATCCCGGATTCCCGGGAATCCCCCCTCCGCCGGCCTTACCCAGCTCCTCCAGCTCGGCCGTCATGGACTTGGAGCGCAGCGTGAGGGTGGTGCTGGGCGCTCTCTTGGGCGGCGGCGGCGCTGCAAGGAACAGAGAGGGCATCTTGCGGCGCTTGTCGCGCAGCTTGCGCGGCGTGGCCAGGTGCAGGTGCCACTTCTTCTCCACCGCCTGGATCTCCTCGTACTCGCGGGACGAGGAGTCGCACTGCTGCAGGATCTTATTGAGGCTGCGCGTGGACGCGAACTTCTTCATGGCTCCCGGCGGGAGCGCGCCCCGCCGCCCGCGGGGGCGCGCCTCGGGAACGCGCGGCCGGGGCTCTTTCTCCCCCTCCTCCCCTCCGCGCCCCCCGCTCAGCGCCGAGCCCCGGCCATGGCCCCGCCGGGGATGCGGGGATGAGTCCGGGCTGAGCTCGGCCTCCTCCGGAGCGCCTCAGCCCTCCCCACCCTCCTCCTCTTCCTCCTCCTCCTCCTCCTCCTCGTCCTGGCCGTGGAGCTGCCCGAGGACGCGCGGCCCGGGATGATCCCCCCGCGCTCCCGCCGCTCCCGCTCTCCCCGAGCGCCCCCCACACCGCCCCGGAGCAGCGGGGATGAGTGGAGAGCCCTTCCTCTCCCTCCTCCTCCTCCTCCTCGCCCGCTCCTCGCTGACAATGCTGGAATAACGCTCCGGCATTGCCATGGCAACCGCAGCTCCGAGCATCCCCGTGCCTGCGGCAGGGATCCAGCGGGGCGGATTCAGCCCCAGCCGGGCCCACACAGGCGCTGTCACCGGGGTGGGGGGGACACGGCCAGAGCCCCCCGCCCCCGCCCCCCCCCGGGTCCCCCAGCGCCCCTCGGAGCCCTTGGAAAAGCGGCCGCGAGCATCGGGATCGGGAGAAGCGCCGGGAAGCGCCCATGGGGCAGCGGCTCACCCGCGGCGGGAGCGGCCCGAGCGGAATTCCCGATTCCCGGCGGAATTCCCGAGGATTATTGGCGGCTGAGTTCCCGGCCGGGCTCCCGAGGCCGCCAGCCGCTGCCGCGGCTCGTGCCTCTGTGCCGTGACAGGATAATTGGAGCTCCTCGTGCCAGCGGCGCTCCCTCCTTCCCTCCCTTCCCTCCTTCCCTCCTTCCCTCCCTTCCCTCCCCCGAGCCCCGCGTGCTGCGCTGGGAGCGGCCCCGATCCCGGCCCCCCCCTCATTCCCTGCTCCATCCCATCCCCCTGCTCCAGCCCCGCTCCCACCCCCCGATTCCATCCTTTACTCCATCCCCGATTCCACCCCTGATTCCACTTTTTACTCCCATCCCTGGTTCCATCCTTTACTCCCATCCCCCAATTCCATCCTTTACTCCAATCCCTGATTCCATCCTTTACTCCAATCCCCCCTCCCACCCCCCGATTCCATCCTTTACTCCAACTCCCTGATTCCAGCCCCGCTCCCATCCCTGATTCCATCCTTTACTCCAACCCCTGTTCCCTTCCCCCTGATTCCACTCTTTACTCCCATCCCTGATTCCATCCCTGATTCCATCCCTCTGCTCCATCCCTGATTCCACTCTACTCCCATCCCTGATTCCATCCCTGATTCCATCCCTCTGCTCCATCCCTGATTCCAGCCCTGGTACCATCCCCCTGATTCCATTCCTACTCCAATCCCCTGCTCCCATCCCCCAGCTCCATCCCTGATTCCAGTCTTTACTCCAACCCCTGATTCCCTCCCTCTGCTCCCATCCCTGATTCCATTCCTGCTCCAATCCATTGATTCCATCCCTGCTCCCATCCCTGATTCCATTCCTGCTCCAATCCATTGATTCCATCCCTGCTCCCATCCCTGATTCCATTCCTACTCCAATCCATTGATTCCATCCCTGCTCCCATCCCTGATTCCATTCCTGCTCCAATCCCCTGCTCCCATCCCTGCTCCCATTCTTACTCCAATCCTGATTCCATCCCTCTGATCCTATTCCTACTCCCACCCCCCCGATTCCATCTCTGCTCCCATCCCCCCGATTCCATCCCTGATTCCATCCCTGATTCCACCCCTGATTCCATTCCTATTCCAATCTCGAGTCCATCCCTACTCCAGTCCCTGCTCCCATCCCCCGAATTCCATCTCTGCTCCCATCCTCGATTCCATTCCTGCTCCAATCCCCCTGATCCCATCCCTGATTCCATTCCTGCTCCAATCTCAAGTCCATCCCTACTCCAGTCCCTGCTCCCCTTCCCGCGATTCCTTTCCTACTCCCATCCCTGTTCCCATCCCCCTGATCCCATCCCTGATTCCATTCCTGCTCCAATCTCGAGTCCATCCCTACTCTAATCCCTGCTCCCATTCCCCCGATTCCTTCCCTACTCCAATCCCTGCTCCCATCCCCCTGACTCCATTCTTTACTCCAACCCCCGATTCCATCCTGATTCCACCCCTACTCCAATCCCCTGCTTCCATCCCTGTTCCCATCTGCTTCCATTCCCGTTTCCATCCATCCCTGCCCCTGTCCCTCCTGTCCCCTGCTCCCGTCCCTGTTCCCATTCCCTGCTCCTATCCCGTTTCCATCCCCTGCTCCCGTCCCCTGCTCCAATCCCTCTGCTTCTATCCCAGCTCCCATCCTGGTGTTTCCATCCCTACTCCCATCCTTGCTCCCATTCCCAGCTCCCATCCCTGCTTCCATTCCCATTCCTGCTTTCCATGCCTCCACTTCCATCTCAGTTCCCATCCCTCTGCTCCTGTCCCTGTGTTCCCATTCCCTGCTCCTGTCCCTGTTCCCATTCCCTGCTCCTGTCCCGTTTCCATCCCTCTGTTCCTCTCCCACTGCTCCTATCCTGTTCGGATCCCTATTCCCATTCCCAATTCCCATTCCCTGCCCCCATCCCGTTCCCATCCCTATTCCCATTCCCTGTTTCCATCCCTGCTCCCATCCCTCCACTTCCATCCCACTTCCACCTTCCTGCTCCTCTCCCTCCATCCCATCCTGCTCCTGCTTCCCAAATTCCCATCTCTCCGCTTCCATCCCCATAATTCTAACTCCTTTTCCCATCCCCTTTTCCTGCCCCCATAACTGCATCCCCTTTCCCATTCCCTTTTTCCCATTCCCTGGAATTCCATTCCCAATCCCCCCAAACCCCACCTGGCTCCTTCCTGTCCTCCCAGATGTTCCTTCCGGACAAATCCCTGCCCTGTCTGAGCTCTGGGATCTGCTCCCAGAATCGGGAGCCCTTGGAATGAATTCCCAGAACTTCCTGGGATCCCCCAGGACCAGCCGTGCCCAGGAATTCCCACAGCAACTCCCTGGCTCCATCCTGGAATTCCCGGTGTTCCTTTGGGATCACCACCCTACCCCCGACATTCCCAGAAATTCCCAGGGTTGTTTCCCATCCTGACAATTCCCAGGTGGAGCTGGAGCCTGGAGCAGCTGATCCCCAGGAGGAGCAGCTGACAGGAATTCCAGGAATTCCAGATTCTCAAAAATCCCAAAAGTGATTCCCAAAACCCATCCCGGGACTCCCCAAATCCCTCCTAAATCTCTCCCTGAATTCCCAGCCCATCCCTCCCTTCCCACATCCACGAGCTCCCAAAACTCCTTGTTCACCACAATCCCAGGAATTCCAGATCTTGGGAATTCAAGCAATTCCCAAAAACAGCACAACTCCAGGAATTCCAGACCTTGGGAATTGAAGCCATTCCCAGAAAAACAAAAAAAAACCACCCCAGTTCCAACAATTCCAGACCTTTGGAATCCAAGCAATTCCCCAAAAATACCACAACTCCAGGAATTCCAGCTCTTGGGAACGGAAGTGATTCCCAAAAAAACCCAAAACACCCTAACTCCAAGAATTCCAGACCTTGGGAATCCAAGCCATTCCCCAAAAAACCCCAACTGCAAGAATTCCGGCTCTTGGGAATCCAAGCAATTTCCAAAAAACGCCACAACTCCACAGATGTGGTTGGGACCTTCCTGAGCTTCCCTGCCCCACCCCCATCCCAAAAATCAGCACGTCCCAGAAACTGGCACATCCCAAAAATTGACACGTCCTAAAAATGGGAGCATCCCAAAAAAGGGGCACATCCCAAAAATCAGCACGTCCCAAAAAGTGGCTCATCCCAAAAAATGGCACATCCCAAAAATCTTTGCATGCCAAACGTTAATGCATCCCAAAAACCAGCGCATCCCCAAAATGGAAACATCCCAAGCACTGGTGCATCCCAAAAATCAGTGCATCCCAAAAATCGGCACATCCCAAAAATCGGCGCATCCCAAAGTGGGCAAATCCCAAAAAATTATGGATCCCAGAAATCAACACATCCCAAAAACCAGTAGATTACAAAATGGGCAAATCCCAAAAATCTTCACATCCCAAAAATCAACACGCCCCAAAACCAGCACATTCCAAAAAATGGGTGCATCCCAAAAATGGGCACATCCCAAAAATCAAAGCATCCCCAAAAATGATGCATCCCAAAAAAATGGGCACATACCAAAATTGCTGCATCCCAAAAAATCAACACATCCCAAAAATCAACGCATGCCAAAATAGGACACATCCCAAAAAATCAACTCACCCCCAAAATGGGTGCATCCCAAAAATGGGTGTATCCCAAAAATCAGCACATCCCCAAAAATGGACATAGCCCAAAAAGCGTCGCATCCCAAAATGGGAACATCCCAGAAATCAGCACATGCCAAAAATCAACACATCCCAAAACGTTGCGCATCCCAAAAATCGTCGCATCCCATCCCAAAATGGGTGCATCCCAAAAACCTTCACATCCCAAAATCAGCACATCCAAAATTGGTGCATCCCAAAAACTGACGCATCCCAAAAATGGAAACATCCCAAATAATGGTGCATCCCAAAAATGGAAACATCCCATAAACCAGCACAATCCCAAAAATCAACACATCCCAAAAAAAGGGCATATCCCAAAAATGGGAACATCCCCAAAAAATTGTTGCATCCTGGAAATGGAAACACACCAAAAATCTTTGCATCCCAAAAATCGTCGCATCCCAAAAATCAACACATCCCAAAAATCAACACATCCCAAGTGGGCACATCCCCAAAATCAGCACATCCCAAAAATCGTTGCATCCCAACACCAACATATCCCAAAAAACCTGCGCATGCCAAAAAGGGGAACATCCCAAAAATCTTTGCATCCCAAACATTCATGCATCCCAGAAATCAACACATCCCAAAAATCAGCACATCCCAAAATGAGCACATCCCATAAACCAGCACATTCCAAAAATTGGCGCATCCCAACATCAACACATCCCAAATGGGCACATCCCAAAACTGACGCATCCCAAAAATCAGCACGTTCCAAAAATCAACACATCCCAAAAAGTGGCGCATCCCAAAAACCAGTGCATCCCAAAAAATGGAAACGTGCCAAAAACCAGCATATCCCAGAAAATGGCACATCCCAAAAATGGAAACATCCCCAAAACCGACGCATCCCAAAATCCGGCACATCCCAAAAATCAGCACATCCCAAAACTGACGCATTCCAAAAATCAGCACGTCCCAAAAATGGAAACGTCCCAAAAATGGAAACATCCCAAAAATCAGCACACCCCAAAAACTGGTGCATCTCAAAAATCATCACATCCCCAAAATGGGAACATCCCAAAAAGTGGTGCATCCCAAAATCAACACATCCCAAAAACCGGCACATACAAAACATAGAAACATCCTAAAAAACAGCGCATCCCCAAAATCAAACAGATCCCAAAAACCAGCGCATCCCAAAAACGGAAACATTCCAAAAATCAGCGCATCCCAAAATGAGCACATCCCAAAAACTGGCACATCCCAAAATCTGGTGCATCCCAACATCAACACATCCCAAAAACCGGCATGTACCAAACATGGAAACTTCCTAAAACCCGGCACATCCCAAAAATCAAACGGATCCCAAAAACTGGTGTATGCCAAAAATGGAAACATCCCAAAATCTGGTGCATCCCAACATCAGCACATCCCAAAAACCAGCGCACGCCAAAAATCAACGCATCCCAAAATGGAAACATCCCAAAAAGTGGTGCATCCCAAAAACCAGCACATCCCAAAAATCAACACATCCCAAAAAAGGAACATCCCAAAAATCAGCACATTCCAAAAAGTGGCACATCCCAAAAACCAGTGCATACCAAAAAATGAAAACATCCCAAAAACCAGCATATCCCAAAAAATGGCACATCCCAAAAACGGAAACATCCCAAAAACCGACACATCCCAACATCAACACATCCTAAGTGGGCACATCCCAAAAATCAGCACATCCCGAAAACCAACACATCCCAAAACCCGGCACATCCCAAAAAATGGCACATCCCAAAAAGTGGCGCATCCCAACATCAACGCATCCCAAAACCCGGCACATCCCAAAAATCAACGCATCCCAAAAACCGGCGCATCCCAAAACCCAGCACATCCCAAAAATCAACGCATCCCAAAACCCAGCACATCCCAAAAAACAGCACATCCCAAAAAGTGGCGCATCCCAACATCAACGCATCCCAAAAACCAGCGCATCCCAAAAACCAGCGCATCCCAAAAATCACCACATCCCAAAAATCAACGCATCCCAAAAATGGAACCATCCCAAAAATCGTCGCATCCCCAAAACTGGTGCATCCCGACACCAACACATCCCATAAACCCGGCACATCCCAACCTTCCCGCCCGGAATTTCCCATCCCCGCCTCCCCTCCCCGCCATTCCCTCTCCTCCCTGGGGTCCTCCCGAATCCTGCGATTCCCGGAATTCCCGGAATTCCCGCCTACCCTTCTTGCGGCCGCCCTCCTCGGACTCGGGCTTGCGGCTGACGGACACGACCTTCATCAGGAGGTGATTCCCGCCCTGCCGGATCAGCGCCACCACCTGCTTGTGCCCCACCTTCACCACGTTCACTCCATTCACCTGCAATTCCCAAAAAAAAATGCACGGATCAGAATTCCCGGCAGGAAAAAAAAAAAGAAACAAAAATGGGGGAAAACCCCCCGGTTTTCCGTAAAAGTTTTCCGGCTTTTCCCGTTGTTTTTTTGTGGCGGTTGGGAGTCACCGCCCGGAGGTTGCCAGAGGGAAATGGGAATCTCCGTTTCCTGATGGGAGATCCCAAAAAAAAGGGATTTTCCTGGGTTTTTGGAGTGTCTGGTCAGTGTTGGGATTGTTGGGAATCCCTGGAAGGGCTCAGAGTCCCTGGGAGGGCTTGGAATCCCTGGAATTGTTGGGAAATCCTGGAAGGGCCCAGAATCCCTGGAAATGTTGAGAAATTCTGGAAGGGCTCAGAATCCCTGGAATTGTTGGGAAATCCTGGAAAGGCTTGGAATCCCTGGAATTGTTGGGAATCTCTGGAATTGTTGGGAATTCCCAGAAGGGCTCAGAATCCCTGGAAATTCTGGGAACCCCTGGAAGTGCCCAAGGCCAGCCCGGGATGGCGGGAGGGATCCCATCCCTGGATTGGGGATGGGATTTGAGGTCATTCCCAACCCATTCCCGGAATTCCTACGTCTGCAGGGCTGGAAGAGCAGCAGGATTCTCCCAACCCCAAAAGAAACCAGGAATTATCAAGCTCGGATCCAAGGAATGGGGGCAGGAGGAGCGGGAATTCACCGGCAGTCCCAAAAAACCCATGGAGCAGAATTCCCGGCGGGAAAACCGATGGGAGCCAGCCCACAGACCTCCCGGATTTTCCATCTTTTCCCGTCTTTTCCCAGCATTTGGAAGTCCCCACCCAGCGGTGGTGAGCTGCTGGAGATGGGAATCTCCCTTTCCGGCTGGGAGATCCCAGAAACTTTGGCTTTTTCCGGGATTTCCCGCTGGGATCGGAGCCTCATTCCCACTTTTCCCTCCTGCATCCCTCAGCCAGCATTCCCGGGGTTTGTCCCGATCCAGCCATTCCAGCGTCCTGCTGCTCCCCCAGTGCCGGAAAAGGGAATTTCTCCCTGGTTTCCCATGGAATGTGCTCGGCATTCCAGCTTTTTTTTGGGATTCCCTCCTTTGATTCCCTGGGCCGCTTCCATCGCCATTCCCGGGTTAGGGAAAGGTGGGAGCAGCAGGAGCAGGAATATTCCAATCCCTCCTGGATCTGATCCCTTTGGATCCTTCCCAGCTCCGGATATCCCAGGGGTTTCTGGGTGGGATTGGAGGGATATCCACGCCTGGGAATTTCCTGGGAATCTGCTGAATCCAGGTGCCTTTGGATCTTCCCGACCCCTCCGGATCCTCCGGGTTTCCCCAACATCCTGGAATCGCCTCCCTGAGGAATCCGGGATCGGTGGGATTTGGGAACAGCCGTCCCGATCCCACGGCTGTGCCAGGAGCTGGAATTCCCTGGATCCCGCTGGATTTGAATGGGCTCGATCCCGGTTTTTGGGATCAGCTCAGCTGTGGCTGCCCCAGGACCCCCGGGAGTGTCCAAGGAAAAATCGGAGCTCCAGGATCGCGGAAGTTTCCCTGCCCTTGGAATGGGATTGGAGCTCCTTTCCCACCCGAAGCATTCCAGGATTCCAGGATTTTGTGTAATTCCGTCCCTTCATCCAGGAGCAGCCGGAGCTGCCGATGATCCCACACATTCCCGGGAATCCCAAGTTTCTGGAATGGCCTCAGGGCTCAGATCCATGGGATAAACACGGAGCCTTGGGAAGAGCTCCGGGAATTTTGGGATCAACCTGCACCAGGAGGAAAGAGCAGAAATCCTGGAATTCCCATTCCAGAGAATTTGGAGTTATCCAGGATTCTCCAGATCCCAAAACACTCCCAAGGATCCCAGCTTGGAATTTCCCCGCCTCTCCAAGTCCATCCCATTCCATGGGCAAATTCCCATGGGATTTACTGGGATCCCTGGAACGCTTTTCCAGGGAATTCTCTCCACCTGCACTGAGCTCCTTCCAAAGAGCTGGAATTCCGTACCCACATTCCAGAGGCGGGAATTCCGGGATCCTCATCCCTTTTCCCGCCTCCTGAGTCATTCCCAGCTCCCGTCTCAATCCCACTGGATCCGTCCTCCATCCGGGATCCACGTGGGAATTCAGGAAGCTCCGGAATTTTGTCCTTCCAGGACCTGCCACATCCAACCAGAAAATCCGGGAGAAATCCAGAAATTCCTGGGGAGTTCCCTTTTCCTGAGGGAATTCCCAAGCCTGGAACCTCCGTTCCCGTTTGGAACGGGAAATTCCCGAGGTTCTCCCGTCAGCCATTCCTGGGTTAGGAATGGAATCCTGGAATCCCTGGGGTTGGAAATCCCGCCGGGAGCGTTCCCAGCCCTGAGCCAGGGATTTGAATTCCCTCGGGAACGGGGATTCCCCCTGCCCTGCTCTGCCCATTCCCGCCCTTCCCAACCTTTTCCAGGAAGGATTCTTCCCAGATATTCCAGTCCCAGCTCAGCTTGAGGCGGTTCCCTCTCATCCTGCCCGTTTTCCTTGGGATCAGACCCCCCTTCCCACCCAGATCCGGCGGGGAATTGTTGGGAATTGTCCTAATCCTGTTTATCTCCGCCTGAATCCCACGGTTCTGAAGGAATTCCGACAAAATCCTTGGGAGAACCTGAGCCCCATCTCCACTTCTGCGGAATTCCTCGGGATTCTGGAATTCCTTGTGCTCCCAATTCCTCCCTGCCTCGATTTCCCTCAACTCCCCCCTCTGGAAAACCGGGAGAGCCCCATCCTCATCCCAAGCCTCCGGAATTCCACAATTCCCAGGCCCCGTTCCCGGAGATCTTCGGGATGCGCTCTCCGAGCCCGGTAATTTGGGAATGGATATTTTTAGGAATTCCTCTCTCCTTGGTTACCGGGAAACTTCGCGTTCCGAGACATCTCCCGGAGAAATCCGAGCTCCGGATTCGTTCCCGGCTTGGAGCAGAACATTCCAGCTTTTAATTTTTTTTTTCCCCAGAATATCCCAAATTTTCAGCATTTCCATAAAAAAAAAACCCAAAAAACGGAGCTGGATCAGCCTCTTCCCATTTTTTTTTCCCCAGCTCCTGATGTTCCCAAATTCCTGCTGATCCGAAATCCCGGCCTTTGATATTTCCTCGGATCCTTTTTATCAACCTCCCACGCTCCGGAGCCGGAATTATCCGCATTTCCTGCTTTTTTTGCTTCCTGACCTTTCCAGTGGGGAGAGGATCCGGGAATGTTTCAGCATTCCCACAATTCCAGAGGGGGAAATTTTTTTGGTCCTACTGGATTTTTTTTTCCCACCTTCCTGGATTTTTGGGCCCCATGTCCTTAAAAAACCCTGGAGTTTTGTTCTTCAGGATCGTGGAATGCTTGGGATTGGATTGGCTCATTCCCACCCCTGCCCAGAGCTGGATTTTTCCTCATTCCCAAAGAAAATCATGGAATTGTTGGGGTTGTAAAAGCCCTCAGAGACCTCCACTCACCCACATTCCCCAATCCGGGTTTTTTGAACATTCCCAAGGATTTGACTCCACCTCCAAAGCTTCCCAACCTTTTCCATGGAGCAACATTCCCGAATATCCCATCCAAAGCTCCCCAGGGGATGCTGGGATCCCACCTGGATTCATCATTCCGGATTTTCCTTAAAAGAACCCCCGGACAACAATAAAATCCGGCCCTAAATCCTGGAGATATCCACGGATTTCCAGCCATGGCTGTATCCCAAATCCTGGGAATTCCTACCCGGGTCCTCAAGGAATCATGGAATTCTCATGGAAGTGGCCAAAGTTCTCCATTTCCAAGGCTCCTCATGGAAAAAATTCCAGAGTTTGAAACCCCCCAGGATGGAGGGGGACAAAAGGCTGGAAATTGTGGATTTTCCTCTGGAATTCCGCTGGGATTTTCCCAACCCCGCCTCCGGAGAGGTCGGATCTTGTCCCAAACTGGACACTGGGAATTTCCTCATGGAGCCGTTCCAGGGATGTGGTTCATGGCTCATGGAATTGCTGAGGCTAGAAAAGCCCTCGGAGATCAAATCCCAGAATTCCCAGGATCCAGGTCCTCAAATCCACCAGGATCGGGATCCCTCCAGGAGGAATTTTCCCGATTTCCAGCCCCACTGGGGCTGTTCCAGAGGCTGCTCCTGATTTTCTGGGAGGAATTCCTGCCAGCACCTTCCTGGAGGGAATTCAGGGCTGGAATTGGCACCAACGGGAGCTCCGGGAGCGACCAAATTCCCACAGGGAATATGGGGCCTCCGGATCCTCCTGAGCCAGACCTGGAGAATTCCTGATCCTCCTGATCCACACCTGGAGAATTCCAGATTCTCCTGATCCCAACCTGGAGAGCTCCTGGAAGCTCCAGATCCACACATGGGGATGCTGGATCCCTCTGGATCCACACCTGGAAAACTCCTGGAAGCTCCAACACCTGGAGGACACCAGGGCCCTCTGGATCCAACCCTGGAGAATTCCAGAATCTCCTGATCCAAACCTGGAGAATTCCAGATCCTCCTGATCCACACGTGGAAAACTCCTGGAAGTTTCATGACCTGGGGGAATCTGGATCCCTCTGGATCCAAACCTGGAGAATTCCAGATCCTCCACATCCACACCTGGAGAGCTCCTGGTGCCTCCATCACCCGGGGGACTCTGGATCCACACCTGGATCCCTCTGGAAGCTTGGGAACAGCAGGAATTTCCCCATGGAAAGGGCAGGAAAGGGGCTGCCCAGGCAGCTTTGGAGTGCCCACCCCTGGAGGAATTCCAAGGAATTCCTGGAATTCCACTCAGTGCTCTGGGCTGGGGGTCGGGCCCAGCTTGGGCTCGGTGCCCTTGGAATTCTTTTCCAAGCTCAGGGATCCCGGGATTCTGAGGAGAAGCACACGGGAGCAGCTCCAGGGCTTCGGGACATTCCCGGTGCCACACTGGCCCCAAAAGGAAATTCAGGGAATACTCGAGGCTGGAGCTGGGAAATTATCCACGGAAAAGGCGGAGAGGAGGAAAACCCAGAAAGGGAATTCCATGGACAGAATGAGCTGGGAGGGAAAGGGACAATTCCCAGTGGGGAGGGAAGAGCTCAGGGAATTCCCAGAACAGCTCCGGAATCCATGGGAACGAATCCAGAGACCTTGGAGCTGTTCCAGGGCTCTGGAGCCAGCCTGGGAAAACTGGGAATGTTCCCCTGGAGAAAGGAAGGATCCAGGGAGAGCTTGCAGAACATTCCAGGGCCTGGAGGGGCTCCAGGAGAGCTGCAGAGGGGCTGGGGACAAGGGACAGAGGGACAGGACACAGGGAATGGCTCCCACTGCCAGAGGGCAGGGCTGGGTGGGATCTTGGGCAGGAATTCCTGCCTGGAATGGAATTGCCAGAGAATCCCTGGATCCTGGAAATGTCCAAGGAAAGCTTGGAGCAATCTGGAATAGCAGGAGTGGGAATGTCCCAGGGCTTCTCCCAGCTTTCCATGGAGACAGAGCCTGAAATCCTCAGAGGGAAGGAAAACCAGGATCAGATTCTCACCCAAAGCGCGTCCGGGAACACAAAAAGCCGGAGATTTATCCCAAGTGGAATTCTGGAATGGTTTGGGTGGGAAGGAACCTCAGAGCTCATTCCAGGGACACCTCCCATGATCCCAGGCTGCTCCAATCCTTCCTTGGACATTCCAGGGCTCCAGGGGCAGCCACAGCTGCTCTGGCAATTCCATTCCAGGCAGGAATTCCTGCCCAAGATCCCATCCAGCCCTGCCCTCTGGCAGTGGGAGCCATTCCCTGTGTCCTGTCCCTCTGTCCCTTGTCCCCAGCCCCTCTGCAGCTCTCCTGGAGCCCCTCCAGGCCCTGGAATGTGCTGGAAGCTCTCCCTGGATCCTTCCCTTCTCCAGGGGAACATTCCCAGCTCTCTCAGCCCGTCAGGATCCATCCCAATCCCAACACTCAACATTCCATTGGAATCCAGCTTTCCATGATCCCTTTCCAACCAAAGCAGCTCCTGGATCCATCCCCTGAAGTGTTCCTCGGGTTTCCCACTGGAAATTCCTTTTTCCCGCCTTTCCAAACTCCAGCCCTGTCCTGTTCCCACCAATCCCATCCCGCTCAGGACGCTGCAAATCCCACGGGAACTTCCTGAGTTCCTCCTCCAGCCAGAAAAATCCCTAAAGCACCACGAAATCCAGGGAATCTCCTGAAATCCCGGTGTGTTCTCCACGGGATGGAGCCAAGGGGATTCACTGGCACCGGGAGAGGCCTCTGGGGGACTCTGGATCCCTCTGGATCCACACCTGGAGAATTCCAGAACCTCCTGATCCACACCCAAAGAACTTCTGGAAGCTCCAGATCCACATGTGGATCCCTCTGGATCAACACCTGGAAAACTCCTGGAAGCTCCAACACCTGGAGGACATCGGAGCCCTCTGGATCCACCCCTGGAGAATTCCCGATCCTCCTGATCCACACCTGGAAAACTCCTGGAAGCTCCATGACCTAGGGGACTCTGGATCCCTCTGGATCTGCACCTGGAGAATTCCAGATTCTCCTGATCCCAACCTGGAGAGCTCCTGGAAGCTCCAGATCCACACATGGGGATGCTGGATCCCTCTGGATCCACACCTGGAAAACTCCTGGAAGCTCCAACATTTGGAGAATTCCAGATCCTCCTGACCCACACCTGGAAAATTCCTGGAACTTTCATGACCTGGGGGATTCTGGATCCCTCTGGATCCACACCTGGAGAATTCCAGCCCCTCCTGATCCACGCCTCAGGAGCTCCTGGAAGTTCCGTCACCTAAGGGACTGTGGATCCCTCTGGAGAATTCGGGATCCTCCTGATCCACACCTGGAGAATTCCAGCTCCTCCTGATCCACACCTGGAAAACTCCTGGAAGCTCCATGACCTAGGGAACTCTGGATCCCTCTGGATCTGCACCTGGAGAATTCCAGATCCTCCTGATCCACACCTCAGGAGCTCCCGGAAGCTCCTGATCCACACCCGGAGGACACTGGGACCCCTCTGGATCCACACCCGAAGAACCTCTGGAACTTCCACGCCCTAGAGGACTCCGGATCCTCCTGCGGAATTCCAAACCCCCCGGGAAATTCCCGAAAAATCCCTGGGCTGGGTTGGAAGTGGGCGAGGGGCTCACCTCGATCAGAAAGTCCCCGGTGCGCAGCCCCGCTCTCCAGGCCACTCCCTCCACGTCCACGGACTCCAGGTACTGCAGCGCTGGGAATGCCGGCGTGGGCGTGAACTCCTCGATCGGGGTCTCGGCTGGAAAACACAACGGGAACGGGCAGTGAGGCATTTCCAAGGAAATTCCACCAGGGAAGGCTCAGCCCGCCCACAGCGTTCCTGAAGTCGTGGGATTACGGGGTTGGAAAAGCCTCGGAGTTCAATGGCCGTGGCCAACGCGGATCCGTGTCCCCGTGGATTTGAGTCCCACCGGGAATGGGGATTCCAGGAGGGAATTTTCCCGTTATCCAACCGGGAGGTGCCCTGGAACAGCCCTGTTCCCACCTCAGTGATGGAATCCAAGATGGAATCCGAGATGGAATCAATAATGGAACTAATGATGGAATAAATCACGGAATTAATGATTGGAATCAATGCTGGAAGCAATGAAGGAACCAATGAAGGAATCCAAAATGGAATCCAAGATGGAATCCACGATGGAATCCAAATGGAATCCAAGATGGAATCCAAATGGAATCCAAGATGGAACCAACAATGGAATCAACAATGGAATCAATCATGGAACTAATGATGGAATTAATGATGGAATCAATAAAGGAACCAATAATGGAATCAGTGATGGAATTGAAGATGGAAATAATGAAGGAATCCAAGATGGAACCAACAATGGAATCCAAGAGTGAATCAATAATGGAATCAATAATGGACCTAATGATGGAATCAATCATGGAATTATTGATGGAATCAATGAAGAAACCAATGAAGGAATCCAAGATGGAATCCAAGATGGAACCAACAATGGAATCAATCATGGAACTAATGATGGAATCAATCATGGAATTAATGATGGAATCAATGAAGGAACCAATAATGGAATCAATGATGGAATCCAAGATGGAATTCAAGATGGAAATAATGAAGGAATCAAGATGGAATCCAAGATGGAGTCACAGGGTCATTTGGGTTGGAAAATCCCTTGGACAATCCCATTGGATCCAAGCTTTCCCAGCGCTCCCAAAGCCCTCCATGCCCCACATTCCCAAGTGCAGCATCCTCAGGTTTTTTGGACACTTCCAGGGATCAGAACTCCATGAATTCCCTGAAAAAGCTCCACCAGGCTGGAGCAATCTGGGACAGTGGGAGGCGCTGCTCAGAGCAGTCAACATCCAGGAATTCCCTGGATTCCTCCAGGGGTGGCGACTCCAACCCTCCTGCCAGGCCCAGCGCCCTTTCCATGGAAACGATCCCGAATATCCCAGCGGGGCTCCCCCGGCGGGGCTGAGGCCGCTCCCTCTGTTCCCGGGGCTCGTTCCCTGTGCAGATCCCGATCCCCGCTGGCTCCAGAGGGACATTCCCGATCCTGCCCCGTCCCAGCACAGATCCCGCTTTTCCCGGCCTCTCCCTGCACAGCCCCGGCAGCCCCTGCCCAGCCCGGGGACCCTTCCCGAGGCGCTGCCGGCATTCCATGGGCCGGGATTCCAGAATTCCCAATCCTGCCGTGGTCGGGGTGGGAAGGAGCTCAAAGCCCCTCCCGAGGATCCCCCAGGATCCAGGAGATCCCACGGGATTGCAGCGCAAGAAGTTTTCCAGGCGTTTCCATTCCCAGTGTCCGTCAGTCCCACCCTGGGTGGATCCCAAACCTTCAGCTCCCGGGATGGATCCAGAGGATCCACCTGGAGCCACGAAAGCTCAGGAAAACGGGAGAAATTCCCGCTGGGACCATCCAGGCTGAGGAAAATCCATCCATGAACTCCTTCCTGCCTTCCTTATTCCAAGTTTTCCCTCATCCCTCTCCCTTCCAGCTGAATCCTTCCCACGGAGCCGCGGGGTCTCCTCATTCCCAAATCCGCCAGGAGCGGATCAGGAGCCAGGAGAAATTCTCATCCCTACAAATTATCCCCAAAAATGGAATTTCAGGAGCTGACGGAGCCCAGATCCGCGAGGTGACCCTGGTGACGTCCTTCCAGCACCATTCCCGACGTTCCCCTCCCTTCCCGCCAAATCCCGCCCTCCCATTCCGCCCGGATCCAAGACTTTTCCTCCTTTCTCCGCTTTCCCCCCTCATTTTAGGCGGGATTTTTCCACTCGGGTGCGGATCACACCCCGGGAACCTTTCCCTGCCACCCCTCCAAGTGCTGAAGCTTCTCAGCTGCTTCCCACCAACGGCTTTCCACGATTTCTGCCTTTCCCGGGAGAGGTGGCAAACGCCTGACAGCTCATCCCTATTTTTAGCCATTCCAACGGAATATCGGAGCGCTCTCCAAACCCCTCAGGATCCTTCCAGGATTTCATCTCCCGCCATCCCGGGCTGCTCCAAGAGTCCGACCCGGCCTCGGACGCTTCCAGGGGCAGCCACGGATTTTTTGGGATAAATTTCATGGGGCGAATCCCACGGATCCCACCGCACCCTGTGCCGATCCATCCCCTGCGTTATCCGTGTGTCATTCCAGGCACTTTTCCAAGCGTTTCCCGTGGGCTGGGAGCCACCAGCCCACGGCAGGCGCACGTCGTGATCCAGGATTTGGGAAGCGCTGCCGGAGCCCGAAGGATTTGGCAAACGGGAAAACGCTCAGGAATTCGGAATTGTCTCCTTCTGGAATAATCCAGGAGGGACAAAGGGACACAGGGACACTTTCCATGATCCCAGGCTGCTCCAACCTTTCCTTGGACATTCCGGGGATGCAGGGGCAGCCACAGCTGCTCTGGCAATTCCATTCCAGGCAGGAATTCCTGCCCAAGATCCCATCCAGCCCTGCCCTCTGGCAGTGGGAGCCATTCCCTGTGTCCTGTCCCTCTGTCCCTTGTCCCCAGCCCCTCTGCAGCTCTCCCGGAGCCCCTCCAGGCCCTGGAATGTTCTGGAAGCTCTCCCTGGATGTCTCCCTTCTCCAGGGGAACATTCCCAGTTTTCCAGAGGGAAGATCCCTTCTCAACCTCTTCTCATCCTCATGGCCTCCTCTGGATCTGCTCCAGGATTTCCACGTCCTCCTGGTGTTCGGAGCTGCCCTGGTTCTGGAATCTTGGAATGGTTTTGGGTGGGAAAAGACCCAAATCCCACCCAATTCCAAGTCTTGGACACTTCCCACTATCCCAGGGTGCTCCAAGACCTGTCCTGGCCTTGGGAATTTTTATCCCAGGTTTTCCAGCCCCTGGGGATGGAGAAGGAAGAGGAGAAGGATATCCCTGCTCCCAGCAAATCCTGGGAATCCCAAACCTCTCCCAGCTCAGCCATTCCCAAAACCAGTTTGGGACCAAACCATCCCAACCCGATCCAGGGAACGCTCCAGGTATGGAAATCCTGGAAAATCCATCTCTAAAGGCCCCCCCAGGGAGGAAATCCCACAGGAAGAGTCTCCTGTCCAATGGGAGAACCAAACCAAAACGTTGGGAATTAAATCCAGGGAGTTCCCACTGGGAATGAGGGGAATTCCCTGACCAGGAGGTTCAGCCTTTCCCACCAAAACTCCGGACTCGGAATTCCAGTAAGCACCATTGGAATTCCCTGAGGAGCCACCACGGCTCTGGATTGGGAATTGGGAATTCCTGGGCTTACATTCCCACAATTCCCAGCTGGAATTCCAGAGCCAGCTGTGGGAGGAGTCCCGGCAGAGCTGGGTCACCAGGAAGGCCTGGGAGCACCAGAATCCATCCTGGAGGGATCAAAATCCATCCTGGAGGGAAAAAAATCCATCCTGGAGGGAAAAAAATCCATCCTGGAGGGACCAAATCCCATCCTGGAGGGACCAAAATCCATCAAGAGGGACCAAATCCCATCCTGGAGGGACCAAATCCATCCTGGAGGGAAAAAAATCCCTGGATGGATTTTTTCACCAAATCCCATCCACGGTGACAAAATTCCATCCTGGAAGCACTAAATTCCATCCTGGAGACACCAAATCCTAACGTGGGGAATCAAATTCCATCCTGAGAAACCAAATCCCATCAAGGGGGACCAAATCCCATCCTGGGGATCAGATCCCATCCTGGAGACACCAAATCCATCCTGGAGAACCAAATCCCATCCAGAGGGACAAAATTCCATCCTGGAGACACCAAATCCCATCCTGAGAAACCAAATCCCATCAAGGAGCACCAAAATCTATCCTGGAGAGACCAAATCCCATCCTGGGGACACCAAATCCATCCTGGAGAACCAAATCCCAGCCAGGAGGACCAAATTCCATCCTGGAAGCACCAAATCCCATCTTGGTCAGCCCTGGAGTGTTTGGGCAGTTGGAGCAGATCCCCATCCCATGGATCCCAAAAAGTTCCGAGCTCAGGGAATTCCCAAAGGATTCTCCAGTGCCAGAGATGGTGGAAAACTTTGGGAATTCCCAAAGGATCCATTAATCCAACAGATCCCGGCAGTTCTGAGCTCAGGGAATTCCCAAAAAATCCTCCAATCCTCAAAGGATCCCAGCAAGCTCTGAGCTCAGGGAATTCCCAAAGGATCCATTGATCCAACAGATCCTGGCAGTTTCGAGCTCAGGGAATTCCCAAAGGATCCACTGATCCAAGCTCAGGGAATTCCCAAAGGATCCCTTGATTCCACACATCCCAGCAAGCTCCGAGCTCAGGGAATTCCCAAAGGATCCATTGATCCAACAGCTCCCGGCAGTTCCGAGCTCAGGGAATTCCCACCTGGAATATCCAAGCCCCAGCCCAGCTCCAGGCCGTTCCCTCTCCTCCTTTCCCTTGGGATCGGCTCCTTCTGGATGGGCTCCACAGGGAGGAATCCTCCTGGGAATTTCGGGAATAACCCGGTTCTCTCCAGCCAAACCAAGGGAAGCTCATCCCATCCAGCAAAATCTTGGAATTGTTCCCTTAATGTGGATTTCAGGGCAGATCCTCGTTATCCACCCGACCACGAATTCATGGAAGGGGCTGGGTGGGAAGGGACCTCAACGCTCATCCCATCCCATTCCATGATGGAATTCCGTGATCCCAGCTGCTCCAAGCTGGCCTCGGGCAATTCCAGGGATCCAGGGAGAGCCACGGATTCCCTGGGAATTCCCAAAGGGTTGGATCTGGGGAAAGCCCAGCTCTGAGAGCTGCGGGGACTGGGATAAACAGGAATAACTCAGATCCCTGGGATGGGATGGGATGGGATGGGATGGGATGGGATGGGATGGGATGGGATGGGATGGGATGGGATGGGATGGGATCCATGGGATCCATGGGATGGGATCCATGGGATCCATGGGATGGGATCCATGGGATGGGATGGGATCCATGGGATGGGATCCATGGGATGGGATGGGATCCATGGAATGGGATCCATGGAATGGGATCCATGGAATGGGATCCATGGGATCCATGGGATGGGATCCATGGGATGGGATGGGATGGGATCCATGGGATGGGATGGGATGGGATCCATGGGATGTTCCCCTCGGGAATTGGGAAGAGCCGGAGCTGGGATGGGCTGGGAAGGAGCCCAGGGTGGGCAGAGCCTTTTCCCCGGAAGCGCTCCCAGGAATGGGCACGGAATGGGAAAATTCCAGGGAGGAATTTGCAGCAGGAAGAGCAAATTCCTTCCAGGATCATCCCCGGATCCACCTCCCTCCGGGAGCTCCAGCCCGGCCTTTTCCAGCCCCTTTTCCCTCTTTTCCCCACAGGCCTGGAGAGGTTTTCCAGGAAAACCCAAAGGCAGCAGTGGTGACATGGACGGGACCAATGCCCAGCCTAAAATCCATGGAATCCCAGCCTAAAATCCATGGAATCCCAGCCTAAAATCCATGGAACACCGGGATGAGGGGCTGGGAAAGGGGGGGATTCCAAGCCACTTCCCTAATTTGGGAATGCTGCTCCAGACAGAGCATTCCCAGACTCCAGATCTTTCATGCCAGGATCCCTCTGCATCTGTGTCCCGCAGAATTCCCGAATCCCACAGAATTCCCGAATCCCACAGAATTCCCGAATCCCACAGAGCCACGCGCCCGCTCCAAGCCTTCCCTCAGCCTCAGCACAAGCAGGGAAACCGGGAATGGCAGGAGAGCCAGGAAGGGAAAAAAAAGTGGGAAAAAAGCAGGGAACGGGATGGAACTTCCTGGTTTTTCCAACACAAAAGCTGCAGGATTGATCCTGGAAAAATAAAAAACTCCATGGATGCCATTTTGAGCCCTGAAGTTTCCCTTGGGGTTCCACGGATGGAAAATCCGTAGGGAATGGGAGCAAAATTCCCACTGGGATGAAAACCTTGGGAGAAGGGAGGGAACACCGGGGATCTCCAGGAATTCCGCTGGAAAATCCCGCTCCGGCCTGGAGCTGCAGCCGCACGTGGTGGGCTCTCTGCTCCCGGGAATGCCGGGGGTGGAGAGGTCTCTCCATCCCGAGCTTTTCCCGCCTCCCCTTCCCTAAATCCATAGCAACATTCCCAAAATCTCCCAGGGATTCTTTTCTCCTCAAAAAAAAAAAAAAAAAAGGTGGAATTCCGACCAAAGGAGCCAAAGGAAACTCCCAGGAAAGATCCCGGCCCTGGGAGAACCTCGGGATGAGGTGGGAATGAGCTCCGGGGTGGGAGCAGCTGGAAAAGCTCTCCCGGTTTTTCCTGGGGATCCCAAAAACCCCTCAGCTCTCCCCGGCCAAAATCCAGGGAAAAGCTCCAGGAATTCCAACCCCAAAAAGGCACGGCTGGGGCTGGGCAGGGGCCGTTCGTTCCCACAGGGAAGAGGAGCGAAAATTCCCCAAAATTCCAAATCCACTGCAAAACCCCGCGGAAAGTGGGAAAGGAAAAGAGGGAATGAGGGAAGAAAATCCCTCTGGAGCCTCCCTGGATTGTTGGGAACGGGGCTCCAGAGCCAGGCAAGGGCCGTTCGTCCCTCTGGGAGGCAAAGTGAGAATTCCCAGGAATTCCAGGCACCGTCCACACCAAAACCTTCCCGAAATTCCCGGAGAGCAGGACACGGCACAGAACGGAGAAATCCAGGGAAGAAAATCCCTTTGGAGCCCCCCAGGGTTGCCGGGAATGAGAATCCCAGGTTGTTCATTCTCCCTGGGAAAAGGAGCCACAATTCCCAAAAAAATTCCAAGCCACCACCAGCACCAAAACAGCCTAAAATTCCAAGAGAGCCACGATGGCAGCAGAACATGGCACAGATCCAGGGAAGAAAATCCCTTCGGAGCCCCTCCAGATTGCCGGGAATTAGAATCCCAAGCTGAGCAGGAGCTGTTCATTCCCTCAGGGAAAAGGAGCCACGATTCCCAAAAATTCCAAGCCACCACCAGCACCAAACCCTCCCAAAATTCCATGAGAGCCACAATGGCAGGCGGACACGGCACAAAACCAGAGAAATCCAGGGAATAAAATCCCTTTGGAGCCCCCCAGGGCTGCCAGGAATGAGAATCCCGAGCCATTCATCCCTCAGGGAAAAGAAGCCACAATTCCCAAAAATTCCAAGCCACCACCAGCACCAAAAAGCATCAAAAAGCCCCAAAATTCCAAGACAGCCACAATAGCAGCAGGACACAGCTCAGAACCAGGGAATAAAATCCCTTTGGAGCCCCCCAGGATTTCCAGGAATGAGGATCCCAAGCTGAGCAGGGGCTGTTCATTCCCTCAGGGAGAAGGAGCCACAATTCCCAAAAAATCCAAGCCACCAAAAACCACTAAAATTCCAAGAGAGTGACGATGGAGGACATGGCACTGAACCCGAGAAATCCAGGGAGTAAAATCCCTTTGGAACCCCCCAGGGCTGCCGGGAATGAGAATCCAGGGCTGTTCATCCCTCAGCAAAAAGGAGCCACAATTCCCAAAAAATTCCAAGCCACCACCAGCAGCACCAGCATCAAAACCTTCCAAAATCCCAATCCACAACCCCAGACCACGACACTGAACCGGAGAAATCCAGGGAAGAAAATCCCTTTGGAGCCTCCCAGGATTGCCGGGAATGAGAATCCCGGGTTGTTCATTCTCCCTGGGAAAAGGAGCCACAATTCCCAAAAATTCCAAGCCACCACCAGCACCAAAAAGCATCAAAAAGCCCTAAAATTCCAAGACAGCCACAACAGCAGCAGGACACAGCTCAGAACCAGGGAATAAAATCCCTTTGGAGCCCCCCAGGATTGTCGGGAATGGGGTTCCGGAGCCGAGCAGGGGCTGTTCATTCCCTCAGGGAGAAGGAGCCACAATTCCCAAAAATCCCAAGCCACCAGCAGCACCAAACCCTCCCAAAATTCCGAGAGAGCCACGATGGCAGCAGAACACGGCACTGAACCGGAGAAATCCAGGGAAGAAAATCCCTTCGGAGCCCCCCAGGATTGTTGGGAATGGGGCTCCGGAGCCGAGCAGGGGCTGTTCATTCCCTGAGGGGAAAGGAGTGAAAATTCCCCAAAAATTCCAAGCCACCACCAGCACCAAAAACCACTAAAATTCCAAGAGAGCGACGAGGGAGGACACGGCACTGAACCGGAGAAATCCAGGGAAGAAAATCCCTTTGGAGCCCCCCAGGATTGTTGGGAATGGGGTTCTGGAGCCGAGCAGGGGCTGTTCATTCCCTCAGGGAGAAGGAGCCACAATTCCCAAAAATCCCAAGCCACCCCCTCCCCAAACCCCCAAACCCCCGACCCCACTCCCTGACCCGATCCCCCCCTCCCAGCGCCGCCTCTCCCAGCCGCGCTTCCCGGG
Source organism: Prinia subflava (assembly GCF_021018805.1). Classification (NCBI taxonomy): domain Eukaryota; kingdom Metazoa; phylum Chordata; class Aves; order Passeriformes; family Cisticolidae; genus Prinia; species Prinia subflava. Next base: position 73,219,963 of record NC_086250.1, on the reverse strand, counting down.
AAAACGACCCAAAACCCCCCCAAAAATTCCCAAAAAAACCCCGGAATAAGGGAGGGAGAATCCCGGTCTCACCTTTGGCCCCTCGCAGGACGAAGCCGAAGCCCTCATGCTCCCGCTTCTGCAGCACGGCCGTCTTCTCCTCGATGATGTAGTCACTGGGCAGGAAAGAGCACAAGAGAACGATGCCAGGGTTAGAGCGCAGCACCATCGCTGTCACCGGCCGCGGGTGGCCCCTGTCACCGGCCGGGGGTGGCCCTTGTCACCAGCCGGGGGTGGCCCTTGTCACCAGCCGGGGGTGGCCCTTGTCACCAGGAGACCTCTTCGCATCCAGCCTTTCATCGTCTCTGCGGGGATCGGCTTCCCCTCCCTTCCTCTTTCTTTCTTTCTTTCTCTCTCTCTTTTTATTTTTTTTCTTTTTTTCCTGGGTTTTTTTTTCTCCTGGATTTTTTTTCTCCTGGATTTTTTTTTCTCCTGGATTTCTTTTTTTTTTTTCTTTTTTTCCCGGTTTTTTTCTCTTTTTTTGCGTCCGAAGTCACACCAAAAAAAAAAAAATCACGGAAGCGACTCGGCCTCGGCGTGGAGGAAGAAAAAGGAGGAGGAGGGAATTAAAAAATATAATTTTATATATATATATAAAAATCTTGGCGTTCCCCGCTGCCCAGCCGGCCCCCGGCAGTCACCTGCAGAGGAATGCAGGGATTCGGAGCGCTCGGCTCGCGGGAATGCAGGGAGACGGAGCCCACGCAGGAATTCCGGGAATTTCGGGAGCCGGAGCTTCGCCCTTTAAACGCGGAGCCCCGTCGGGAATGGTCTCTTCTCGCCGCACCTCCCCGGAGCGGGAAGATGAAGAATCCCGGGATTCGGGATGGAGGCGTGCTGGCTGCGGGCCGGGTGGGAGCGGGCTCGCGCTAAATCCTCATCCCGCCGGGTTTGAGCCCAAAAATCGGCCCCGGCTCGGGCGTTGCTAAGTGACGGATTGCCGGGAGCGGGGGGGACGCATCCTTGGGAAAAGCCGGGAATGATCCAGCGGCGGATGGATGGATGGATGGATGGACGGAGGGATGGAGGGAGGGAGGGACGGAGCCCCCTCCCCAAAGGGGCTCCGGCGGCGGCGGGAGGGGCAGGCGGAGCCCTCCCCGCAGAGCCGCAGGGCTGACATCAGAGCCGGGAAAAACCGGGAACGGGCCGGGAACGGACCGGGAATGGGCTGGGAATGGGAAGGGAATGGGGCAGGGAATGGGCAGAGAACGGGCCGGGAACGGACCGGGAATGGGCTGGGAATGGGCTGGCTACGGACAGGGAATGGGCAGGGAATGGCGCAGGGAATGGGGCAGGGAATGGGCCGGGAATGGGCTGGGAATGGGAAGGGAATGGGGCAGGGAATGGGCAGAGAACGGGCCGGGAACGGACCGGGAATGGGCTGGGAATGGGCTGGCTACGGACAGGGAATGGGCAGGGAATGGCGCAGGGAATGGGGCAGGGAATGGGGCAGGGAATGGGCCGGGAATGGGGCAGGGAATGGGGCAGGGAATGGGCTGGGAATGGAGCAGGAAACGGGCAGGGAATGGGGCAGGGAATGGGGCAGGGAATGGGGTAGGGAATGGGGCCGGGAATGGGGCCGGGAATGGGCCGGGAATGGGGCAGGGAATGGGGCAGGGAATGGGACAGGGAACGGGGCAGGGAATGGGCAGGGAATGGGGCAGGGAATGGGGCAGGGAATGGGGCAGGGAATGGGGCAGGGAATGGGGCCGGGAATGGGGCCGGGAATGGGGCAGGGAATGGGCTGGGAATGGGGCAGGGAATGGGGCAGGGAACGGGGCAGGGAACGGGGCAGGGAATGGGTCTGGGAATGGGGCAGGGAATGGGGCAGGGAATGGGGCAGGGAATGGGGCAGGGAATGGGGCCGGGAATGGGGCAGGGAATGGGCAGGGAATGGGCTGGGAATGGGCAGGGAATGGGGCAGGGAATGGGGCAGGGAATGGGCTGGGAATGGGCAGGGAATGGGGCAGGGAATGGGGCAGGGAATGGGGCAGGGAATGGGGCAGGGAATGGGGCAGGGAACGGGGCAGGGAATGGGCCGGGAATGGGCTGGGAATGGGCAGGGAATGGGGCAGGGAATGGGCAGAGAACGGGCCGGGAACGGACCGGGAATGGGCTGGGAATGGGCTGGCTACGGACAGGGAATGGGCAGGGAATGGGGCAGGGAATGGGGCAGGGAATGGGGCCGGGAATGGGGCCGGGAACGGGCAGGGAATGGGGCCGGGAATGGGGCAGGGAAGGGCATGATTTGGAATGATTGGGAATGATTTGGAATAGGCTAGGGGGATGGGAACAATGGGAGGGATGGAAAGATGGGGAATGGTTTGGAATAGAGGACAATGGGATGGGAACAATGGGAGGGATGGAGAGGGATGAGGAAGAATTGGGAATATTGGAGAGGGACGGGGAGAGATGGGAACAGTGGGAGTGATGGGGAGGGATGGGGAGAGATCGGGAATGACTGGGAATACTGGAGAGGGGTGGATAAGGAGGGATGGAGAGGGATGAGGAGAGCTGGGGAATGATGGGGAATGATTGGGAATGATTTGGAATGATTGGGAATATGGGAGAGGGATAGGGAGGGATGGAGAGGGATGGGATTGATGGGGAGGGATGGGAGAGAGAGGGAAAGCTGGAAAAATGGGAATGGTGGGGAGGGATGGGGAAGGACTGGGAGGGGCAGGAAGAGATGGGGAACGGTGGGAATGGTGGGGAGGGATGGGAACATTGGGAATGTTGGGGAACCTTGGGGAGGGATGGGAACAACGGGATCAGTGGGAGTGCTGGGAATGTTGGGAGGTGTTGGGGAATGTTGAGGAGCGATGGGAATGACGGGAATGACGGGAATGAAGGGAATGACGGAGAGCAATGAGAAGAGATGGGGAACAATGGGAATGATGGAGATGATGGGAACAACAGGAAATGATGGGAATGAGGGGGGAAGATGGGAATGATGGAATGATGGGGAGCAACAGGAAGAGATGGGGAACAACGGGAATGATGGGAATGATGGGAACAATGGGAATGAGGGGAATGATGGGAACAATGGGAACAACGGGAATGATGGGAGTGATGGGACAATGGGAATGATGGGAATGATGGGAACGATGGGAACAACGGGAAAGATGGAAATGATGGGAATGAGAGGACAATGGGAATGATGGGAACGACGGGAATGATGGGAATGATAGGAACGATGGGACAATGGGAATGTTGGGAATAAGAGGAATAATGGGACCGATGGGAATGATGGGAATGATGGAAATGATGGGAATGATGGGAATGAGGGGAATGAGGGGAATGAGGGGAATGAGGGGAAGAGATGGAAAACAATGGGAAGAATTGGGAAGAGAAGGGGAACAACGGGAACGATGAGGAGCGATGGGAAGAGATGGAAAACCCTGGGAATGTTGGGAAGGAGTTGACGGGAGGGGTGGGGAGCACCGGCGGCACCGGAACACCCGGAAGTGGCAGCGGGAATTCCCCTTGGATCCATTCCCAAGGGACCGGAATTCCAAGGGGAGTGAGGGGCCAGGCTGGGCCTCACCAGCGCCTCCAGAGGGAAAACCTCAGAGCACCGGGAATACCGGGAGGGTACGGAATCCTGATGGGAACACCGGGAATACTGGGAGGGAATGGATCCATGCCAGGAACACCTTGGACATCCTGGATCACCTGGAACACCGGCAAGGAATGGATCCCTGCTGGGAAAACCTTGGATTTCCTGGATGACCGGGAGGGAATGGATCCCTGCCAGAAAAACTCCGGAGCGGCTCCTGCTCCTCCTTTGAGGGATTCCTGATCCCAAAGGAAATCTGGGAATGGTGGGAATCCCATCCCAGGGGAGTTTTGCTGTCTCCAATCCAGATTTATCCCAAAATTCCAGGGAATTCCTTTGGGAATCCATTCCAGAGGGAAACAACTCCCAATCCCAGAGCATTCTCCCGTTTGCCGAACCCTTCCGGCTCTGGCGGCGCTTCCCAAATCCTGGACTGTGCGCCCACTGCGGGATCCCAGCTCCTGGAATTTGGGGTGGGATTCACAGAATCACAGGAAAAGCTGGAAAGGCTCCGGGCTGGAGCAGCATCATTCCATGGAAACGGGAATGGGGAGGGAGGGGAGGAAAACACTTCCTGGAAAAATTTCTCTGGAATCCCATGGGGTGCATTCCCGAGCCTCTGGAATTGTCTGGGAGCAGCTTTTGGGATCAGTTCCCTCTTTCAAGGAGCGTGAGGAATTTCCTGGAATGGTTGAGGTGGGAAGGGGCTGAAAGCTCCCGGAATTCCATCCCATTCCATGATCCCAGGGTGCTCCAACCTCACCTTGGAACATTCCAGGGATCCAGGGGGATCTGTGATCCCGTCCCTTGGACAGAACAGCTTGGGAAAGCCTCACTTCCATGGAAAACTGGAATTTTTTTCCATTTTTTTCTTTTTTCTTCCCATTTTTTTCAATTTTTTTCCATGGAACTCTGGCCTGAGGAGCCCTGAGGTGCTGCTCCCATTCCATGGGGAAGAGAGCAGGGCCAGGTGGGATTTGGGAAGGAATTCCAGGCTGGGCCGGAATTCCAAGGGTTGGGATTGGGATTTCAGCTCCATTCCCACCCAACCCATTCCAGGATTCTCCCATGGAATTTCCATCTCAGTGCATTCCCAGCCCTGGAGGCGTCCAAGGAATTCCTGGAATTCCAGGAATTGGCCCAGCTTGGCCTCGGTGATCTTTTCCCACCTCCGGAATTCCGTGGATTTCAGGATTTCTCCAGCCGAAACTCCAGCTCTCCTTGAGGAACCCAAAAATTCCCAGGGACTGGAATCCCTCCCCAGCCATTCCAACATTTTCCTGGGAAGCTGGGACATCTTCCAATGCTTTTCCCACGGGAAGAACCAAGCGATTCCGTGAAAACCGAATTCGCTTCCCGATTTCCCGCTTTTCTTTCAGAACCCCAGGTTAGAAAAGGGATCCAGGACCATTCCCGCCATCCCTGGAATTCTTCCAGGTGTCTCCAGGGCGGCCTTTTCCTGCTTTTCCCCAAACGTTGGGAATGTGGGTGGAGCGTTACCTCGGCGGGATCGGCGTCACCGGGAGCGTGGGCGGCTCCAGGTGCGGATCCGGAGCCTCGGGAAGGGAAGGGGAGCGTGGGAGCCGGGATGAGTCACGGCCCCGCTGATTCCCGCCGATCCCGGAATTCTAAAAGGAGCTGGAATCGCCGGGGGCGGTGCGGAGACCGACGCCCACCTTTAACTCCTGGCATTCCACGGGGATGCAGAATTCCCAGGATTCCGGCTCCTGTTCCCGGCTTCCCGCTTGGCCTCAGGCACCAAAGGGTGTGATGGTGGTGGCTTCTCCAGGAATTCCTTTTCCAGTCCTTTTCCATGGGTTTTCCAGAGTTTTGCCTGATCCAAGCCTGACCTTTAACTCCTGACATTCCACAGGGACAGGGAAAATTCCAGATCCCGTTCCCAATCCTATTCCAGATCTCATTCCTGATCCCATTCCACGTCCCATTCCCAATCCCATTCCAGATCCCATTCCTGGACCACTCCAGGTTTTCCACTCGGCCTCAGGCACCAAAGGGTGGGATGGTGGCGGCTTCTCCAGGAATTCCTTTTCCAGTCCTTTTCCATGGGTTTTCCAGAGTTTTGCCCGATCCAAACCTGACCTTTAACCCCTGGTGTTCCACAGTGACGGAAAATTCCAGGTCCCATTCCCAATCCTACTCCAGATCTCATTCCTGATCCTTTTCAAGATCCCATTCCTGATCCAACTCCAGCTCCTATTCCAGGCCCATTCCAGGTCCCATTCCTAATCCCATTCCAGGTTTTCTGCTCAGCCTTGGGCACCAAAGGCTGGGATGGTGGCGGCTTCTCCAGGAATTCCTTTTCCAATCTTTTTCCATGGGTTTTCCATGGGTTTTCCAGAGTTCTCCTTGATCCAATGCCCACCTTTAGCTCCCAGCATTCCACAGGGAGAGGGAAAATTCCAGGCTTATTCCCGGTCCCATTCCCAGTGGAATTCCAGTGGAAACTCCACCCCTTTGGATGGGGAAATTCCAGCCTTGGAAACATGGGAAGGGATTCCCAGATTTCCAGAGGAATGGGAGAAGAGGGAACAATCCACAGGCCCAGGAATTACAGGGAAATTCAAGGAAAACTTTTCCCATTGGAAACTCAGCTCCCTTTGCCCGTGGAATTTCCAGCCTTGGAAGCATGGGCAGGAATTCCCAGATTTCCCAGCTCCAGGAAATTCCACAATTCCCTAATTCCGATGCCCATTATTCTGCAATCCACTCATTCCAACCGCTGTCATTCCGTAATTTTCTGTCCCCACACATTTTTCCAGCCCCGGCATTCCAGGATGGAGAACTCCCCTTTCCCCCCTCCGTGTTTTCCAGGTTTTCCCTCTTTTCCAGCGGCTCCGCTGAAATCCCTCTCCCTAATCCCCGACACAAATCCGGGATTGGCTCCCGCTCCTGATTTTTCCCCTTCCCAGCTGCTCCTGCCTTTAATTCCTGATTAATTTGGATTAATCCCTCCCTTTAATCCCAAAGGCAATTCCCGACGGGATTTCTCTTCCGAATAGAGCTGAGCTCGGATTTGTCCCCTCCAGGTGAACTCCTCCGAGCTTCATCCTCTTTTTCCTACTCCCAGATTTTGGGAATGACCGGAATTTTGGGAGCATCCAGCACATCCTGGCTCCGGAGCGGGATTTCCTGATTCCAAAGGAAATCTGGGAATGGTGGGAATCCCATCCCGGGGGAGTTTTACCATCTCCAATCCGGATTTATCCCGAAATTCCTGGCGTGTCCCATCATTCCAAAGCACTCCATGATTGGGAATTCCGAAACTTCCCTGGAAAAAGGGAGAACTTCCCCATCCCAAAGAAAGCAGCTGCTGATCCTTCAGGGAATTCCAGAGCTCTGGGACATTCCCGAATCCAGCCATTCCCATTCCCAAATCCACCAGGAAAAGCCACAATCCAGGAATGTCCCTGTGTTGTCCCACATTCCCAAACTTCTCCAGAACCTTGGATCAGCCAATGGAAAATGAGCCGGGAATGTAGAACATTCCCAAACTTCTCTGGAATGTTGGATCCTCCGCTGGGATGGGACCCAGGAATGGGAAACATTCCCAAACTTCTCCAGAACGTTGGATCCTCCACTGGGAAATGAGGGAGGAATGGGAAACATTCCCAGAATTTTCCAGAACATCGGATTCTCCACTGGGATACAAGCTGAGAAAGGGAGAACATTCCCAAACTTCTCCAGAACCTTGGATTCTCCACTGGGACACAAACATTCCAAGACTTTGGATCCTCCACTGGGACATGAACCAGGAATGGAAACATTCCCAGAATTCTCCAGAAGTTTGGATTCTCCATTGGAACATGAGCCAAGAATGGGAGCACATTCCCAAACATCTCCAGAACCTTGGATCCTCCACTGGGACATGAACCAGGAATGGAAACATTCCCAGACTTTGGACTCTCCCATGCGACAGGAACCAGGAATGGCAGCACATTCCCAGAATTTTCCAGGATGTTGGATTCTCCCCTGGGAAATGAGGCAGGAATGGGAAACATTCCCAAACTTTGGGTTTTCCAATGGGACAGGAACCTGGAATGGGAGCACATTCCCAAACTTCTCCAGAACCTTGGATCCTCCACTGGGAAATGAGCTGGGAATGGGAAATATTCCCAAACTTCTCCAGGACTTTGGATTTTCCCCTGGGAAAGGAGGCAGAAATGGGAAACATTCCCAAACTTCTCTGGAATGTTGGATCCTCCACTGGGACAGGAGCCAGGGGTGTGAAACATTCCCAGAATTCTCCAGAACTTTGGATCTTCCCCTGGGAAATGAGGCAGGAATGGGAAACATTCCCAAACTTTGGGTTCTCCCATGGGACAGGAGCCTGGAATGGGAGCACATTCCCAAACTTCTCCAGAACCTCGGAACCTCCACTGAAACACCAACCAGGAATGTGGAAAATTCCCAGACTTTTCCAGAACCTTGGCTCACCCGTTGGAACACGAGCCAGGAATGGGAAACATTCCCAGAATTCCCCAAACCCTGGGATCCTGCCCAGGCCCTGGAATTCCTCGCACCGCCCAAAACTCCTGGAAAAATCCCCTTCCCGTGGAATTCCAAATCTCCGTGGGGAAAAGGGCGGAGATCCCCGCAGGAAGGAGAATTCCCGGAATTCCGGGAGCGGCTCCTTACCTGTGGGAGGTGAAGTTGTCGTAGGAGCCGACGGTGTAGTGCCGGAAAAGCCGCTTGGTCCGGTCTTCCCTGGTTTCTGTGGGAAAAAATCCACATCCCGAATCATTCCCGGCTTTTCCCACCTTCCCAAGGGATCCACAAACCCTGGGAATTCCATTCCAGGCAGGAATTGCCCCGTGCGGGGTGGGGTGAGAGGCCCATGTGTGGCCGAGGAATTCCTGGGAATGTCGGAGCCCTTCTTGGAAATCATCCGGGGGGGGGAAATTCCGGCAAAATTCCTGGCTGGAATGAGAGAGGGGACTCGGCCCTGTGGAAAAGCCGGATCCTGCATTCCTGCCCTGCTCCCGCCCTTTTCCTGCCTATCCCTCCGATGGATGGGAAGAGCTGGGAATGCTCCTGGGAATTCTGTGCTGTCCTGGAGAGCAGCGGATCCCCGGGAATGCCGGGATTAGAGGAAAACTGGGAATGAGGGAGACGCTGGCAGAATTCCCGAGGGAGCGGCCACATTCCCGCTCTGCTTCCAAAGCTTTTCCCGCCTCGGGATGGACGGGAGGAGCTGGAAATGATCCCTCCGAAGTTTTCCAGCTCTTTCCCAACTCCGGGAAAATCCTGACTGCTCCGAGGGGTTCCCGCCTCTGATTCCAGAGGGAAATTCCAAGGAAAATGAGGAGCCCGGGAAGATCCCGCTCGGCACCAGGAGGCGGCAGCAGGGAGCAGATCCAGGAACGATTCCCGGAGGGAATGAGGCTGGGAAAGGTCTGAAAAATCGGGATAGGCGGGGCTGGATGTGCCCGAGAAAAGTTGGGAGATGCGGAAATGTGGGAAGGGTGGGAAAAGGGGGAAAATGGGAGGTAAAAAAGTGGGGGAAAAAAAAAGTGGGAAAAAAAAGTGGGGGAAAAAAAGTGGGAAAAAAAAGTTGGGAAAAAAAAGTGGGGAAAAAAAAGTGGGGAAAAAAAAGTGGGGAAAAAAAAAGTGGGAAAAAAAAGTGGGGAAAGGAAAGGAAAGGAAAGGAAAGGAAAGGAAAGGAAAGGAAAGGAAAGGAAAGGAAAGGAAAGGAAAGAAAGGAAAGGGAAAGGAAAGGAAAGGAAGGAAAGGAAAGGAAAGGAAAGGAAGAGGAAAGGAAAGGAAAGGAAAGGAAAGGAAAGGAAAGGAAAGGAAAGGAAAGGAAAGGAAAGGAAAGGAAAGGAAAGGAAAGGAAAGGAAAGGAAAGGAAAGG
>NC_086250.1:73187890-73210293 GCF_021018805.1 Prinia subflava | reverse complement strand
CTTTCCTTTCCTTTCCTTTCCTTTCCTTTCCCTTTCCTTTTTCCTTTCCTACCTTCCCTCACTGAATTTCTGTGATTTTAGAGCCCAAACCCTCCTTAAACTCGGTTTAAACTGCCTCCAGTTCTTGTACCCTTCAAAAACAACAAAGCTTTGAAACCAAATTTCTCCCTCAGAAAATGCCAGGAAAGGTTTTGTGGGCATCACAAAGTCTCACATGGAGGGGTTGGTTTGGGCTGGGCAGCACAAGCAGAGGTGATCACTGAAATTCATCAAAGACAAAGCCCAAACCTTGGGTTAATTAGGCAGAAATTTGTATTTTTAATGGAATTTTGCCCCTTTCTTTTCCTTTTCTCCTGGAAAGCATCAAAAGCCCAACTCTGGTGGTGCAGGGGATGGGACAGAAGGGTCAGCGAGGACTTGGGGTTTATTTCTTGTTTTCATCCGTCCTTTTAGGGACTGATTCTCTCCAAGTCCATCTCCTGTGAAGCCCTGGGTGGTGTCCAGGTGTTCTTTTCTCTTCCCAGGAACGTTTTTCCCAGGGAAGTTGTGGATTCTCCATCCCTGGATGTGTCCCAGGCCAGGCTGGAGCTCCCGGGCTAGGGGAAGGTGTCCTGGTGGCAAAACCCCAATTTTAAGGTCCCTTCCCACTCAAACCATTCCAGGATTCTCTGAAGCAACAAAAATTTTGTCTTGGAACGGGAAAAACACAAAAAAAGACAGAAATTTGTTGGTCTTTACGATTTATTTATCTGTAGAGGAACTTCTGAACCCTTCAAGGACTCTTGGCTCTAAGGGGAAGTTTTTGGGGTGTGAGGGGGCTGCTGGAAGGGCTGAAAATTCCCAAGTTTTGCTGGAAAAGCTTGGGAACGGGCTGATCTCCCTTCCACAGCCCCCAAAGTGAGGCCGGAGCAATCAGGGGAGGACAAGCTTAAGCTCTGTGAGAACAGCTCGTGTTTGGAATCCCTTGAGTAAACAGAATAATCCCTAAACACACACTGGCACCGTGGGCAGGGCACAGCGCCGGGGTCACCCTGAGCCGCCTTTTCCAGAACTTCCAAAAACTCCCTTCTCAAAAAAACCTGAGTTTTTCCCTCCCCTGGGGCTGTGGGGACAGCAGGGGAGGGGAGAACCTGCAGGAAGAGCTTCGGTTTGGATAAATTTTGGGGTTTTTGGGAATTTTTTGGTGAGTTTTGAAGGCTGTGATTCACAAATTCAAAGGTGGCACGGGAGAGCTGATGTGGGCGGGGGAGAGGGCGAGGCTGCTTCAGGGAGAAGGTTTGGGAATGTTCCCAAAGTTTGGTGGGAAGGGAAGGGGAAATGTCCTTCCTCAGGGAGGCTGGGATGGAGCCTGAGAGGTGTTAACATCTGGAAATGAGGGAATCACTGAGAAAAAGATGGAATCACTGGAAAAGCCCATGGAGCTCACGGTTCCAGCACTGCCAAGGCCACCGTGTCCCCAAGTGCCACGTCCAGGTGGCCTTGGAATCGCTCCAGGGATGGCTGTGCCAAACCTTTCCATGAAGGAATGATCCCAAACATCCAACCCAAACCTCCCCTGGCGTGGGCTGAGGCCGCTCCCTCTTTTCCCGGGCCTCATTCCCTGGATAACCGGGATGTGCTGGGAATTCTCGTGGGGCTGTGGGCACAGAATTCCCAGATTATCGAGGCCGGGAAAGAATTCCAAGGGCACCGAGTCCCAGCTGTGCCCGATGCCCTCCAGAGCCCCGAGTGCCACCTCCAGGAATTCCTTGGATTCCTCCAGGGGTGGCGACTCCAACCCTCCTGCCAGGCCCGGCGCCCTTTCCATGGAAACGATCCCGAATATCCCAGCGGGGCTCCCCCGGCGGGGCTGAGGCCGCTCCCTCTGTTCCCGGGGCTCGTTCCCTGTGCAGATCCCGATCCCCGCTGGCTCCAGAGGGACATTCCCGATCCTGCCCCGTCCCAGCACAGATCCCGCTTTTCCCGGCCTCTCCCGAACGTGGCTCAGTTATCCTGAGTTTGGGATGGAGGAGAGCTTTGGGATGGAAGGAGAATTTGGGATGGAAGGAGAATTTGGGGATTGGGGAGAGCTTTGGGATTGGGGAGAGCTTTGGGATTGGGGAGAGTTTTGGGATGGAGGAGAGCTTTGGGATGGAAGGAGAGCTTTGGGATTGGGGAGAGCTTTGGGATTGAGGAGAGCTTTGGGATTGAGGAGAGCTTTGGGATTGGGGAGAGTTTTGGGATTGGGGAGAGCTTTGGGATTGGGGAGAGCTTTGGGATTGGGGAGAGCTTTGGGATGGGGGAGAGCTTTGGGATTGGGGAGAGCTTTGGGGTGGAAGGAGAATTTTGGGATTGGGGAGAGCTTTGGGACTTGGGAGAGCTTTGGGATTCAGGAGAGCTTTGGGATTCAGGAGAGCTTTGGGATTGGGCAGAGCTTTGGGATTGGGCAGAGCTTTGGGATTCAGGAGAATTTTGGGATTGGGGAGAGCTTTGGGATTCAGGAGAGCATTGGGATTGTGCAGAGCTTTGGGATTGGGGAGAGCTTTGGGATGGGGGAGAGCTTTGGGATTGGGGAGATCTTTGGGATTGGGGAGAGCTTTGGGATTGGGGAGAGCTTTGGGATCCTTTCCCTCATGGCATTCCCTGATTTCTGTGTCCTATTAAGAATATTTCATTAAATTCTCCTCAATTCAGCCCCTTCACCACCACTGGCGTTTCACCAGTACAGCCAATTTCCCTCATTTAAAACCAGTTTGGTTTTAGCTTTGCTGTTACCTTAATGAAATTCCCAGCAGTGATGGAATTATTTCAGCTGCCCCAAACACGTGGAGCCCTTCCCAGATCCCGCTCGGACGAGGATGTTGGCAGAGGGAAGGAGCAGGAATGAGTTAATCTCATTAACTGGAATATTTTCTGACCTGCCAGCTACTCTCAGGGCGTGAGGAACACAAAAATCAAAGGCTTGCATGGCTGAGAGTGACAAATCTGCCATTAATGCGATTTGGTTGCCTTGACCTTTGTCTCCTCCCCCAAATTAATCTGGGAACCTGGATGCAGAGCCAACAAAAGGTTCCCACTGAGGAATCACCTTTTTCCTTGGCTCCCCTCCTTTTTCAGAGGGTTTGTTGGAATTTTCCATTGATTTATTTCAGTTGTGCATTGTGTAGGGATGCCTTGAAGTGAAATTACCTGAATTCTATACACATTTCTATATCTTAGATGCATTTAACAGTAAAAAATCTCCTGCCTATAAAAACCTGACTGCTCCAGGCAGGATTTTTTTGTTGTTGTTCAAAAAAAAAAAATTGTTTTTAGTCCCCAGAACCAAAACTGCTGGGATCTTGAGCTCAAAATTCTCATTTTACCCTTCCTGCTGCTGCTCCCAGTGCCCAGCCGAGCTCCTCGTGCTGGGCTGGGTGAGGGAGAATTCCCTGTGCATGGAATTCTCTGTGCCCAGAGAATTCCTGCTGGGGATGGAACAACGTGCAGAGAGCCAGGAGCGGGGTTCAAATCGGATTTCATTTAATGGAAAATCCAGAAGTGTCCCAGGCCGGGCTGGAGCCACCCGGGGTGGTGGGAATTGTCCCTGTGTGTGGCAGAGGGGTGGCACTGGATCCCTGTGAGTCCCTTCCAACCCAAATTCCAGGCTGTGATTCCATAAAAACAATTCCCATCTGTATTTCCACCTGGATCGTGCCAGGAGCTGTGTGTGAGGGAGGAATTCTGCATTTCTCCTCCGGTTTTCTATCCCAGCTGCTGTTTGCACTGAATTTCTGTGATTTCAGAGCCCAAACCCTCCTTAAACTCGGTTTTACCAAAGCTGCCTCCAGTTCTTGTACCCTTCAAAAACAACAAAGCTTTGAAACCAAATTTCTCCCTCTAAAAATGCCAGGAAAGGTTTTGTGGGCATCAAAAAGTCTCACGTGGAAGGGTTGGTTTGGGCTGGGCAGCACAAGCAGAGGTGATCACTGAAATTCATCAAAGACAAAGCCCAAACCTCGGGTTAATTAGGCAGAAATTTGTATTTTTAATGGCATTTTGCCCCTTTCCTGTTTTCCTGGAAAGCATCAAAAGCCCAACTCTGGTGGTGCAGGGGATGGGACAGAAGGGTCGGCGAGGATTTGGGGTTTATTTTTTGTTATTTCTATAATTATTTGTGTGTTTCACAAATCCTTCACCCTCTTTCTTGTGCTTGAACACCTCGATCCAGCCTGCAGGGCTTTGTCAGGGGAACAAATATCAGAGATTTTCCCTTGGAAAAATTGGAAAAATTTCACAGGTGGGAAACTGTGATCCCACCCTGAAGCTTTTCCCTCTCTTCCCAAACCCTTCCTCACCCTGGCCCTCCCCTGATTTCTTTTTACATCCCCCACATTTGGATTTCTGGCCCTTCCCTGATTTCTTTTTACAGCCCCCACATTTGGATTTCTGAGCTCCCCTGATTCCTTTTTCCAGCCCCCACATTTGGATTTCTGGCCCTTCCCTGATTCCTTTTTCCAGCCCCCACATTTGGATTTCTGGGCTCCCCTGATTCCTTTTTCCAGCCCCCACATTTGGATTTCTGGGCTCCCCTGATTCCTTTTTCCAGCCCCCACATTTGGATTTCTGGGCTCCCCTGATTCCTTTTTCCAGCCCCCACATTTGGATTTCTGGCCCTTCCCTGATTCCTTTTCACAGCCCCCACATTTGGATTTCTGGGCTCCCCTGATTCCTTTTTCCAGCCCCCACATTTGGATTTCTGGCCCTTCCCTGATTCCTTTTTACATCCCCCACATTTGGATTTCTGGCCTCCCCTGATTCCTTTTTCCAGCCCCCACATTTGGATTTCTGGCCCTTCCCTGATTCCTTTTTCCAGCCCCCACATTTGGATTTCTGGGCTCCCCTGATTCCTTTTTCCAGCCCCCACATTTGGATTTCTGGCCTCCCCTGATTCCTTTTTCCAGCCCCCACATTTGGATTTCTCAGCCTTTTGCTGCCATTATCTCCGTGGGTTTCGTTGGAAACGGGGACGTTCCTCATTAAATCCACTTCTCCTTAGAAACTCGGGGCTCTCCAATTGCTGCTTTTCAGTTTTTCCTCCTGCCACGCTCATTAAATCCCATTTTCCCGAGCTCTTGGGAGTGGTGCTGAGGACAGGCCCAGCTCAGTGAAAGGAGCTGCAGCTCCTTCCGTGGAGGGCTCAGATTCTCCAAATATCAAAGGCTGCAGCTTTTCACTGCTTTAGAAATTGTTGTTTTGTTGTCTCTGCGTGGGGAGGCTGAAATGAGGAGAGGGGACCCGGCACTGCCCTTTAGGAGAATCCATTTGGGGTTCTGAGGAGAAAATCCTTGGAGTTTTAAAAGGAAATCTCTAAAAATGCCGTAAACACCAGGAAAGGAAAACTCTGGAAGTGCCACAAACACTGGGATGAACCTGGCACTGCCCTTTGGGAAAATCCGTTTGGGGTTCTGAGGAGAAAATCTTTGGAGTTTTAAAAGGGAATCTCTAAAAATGCCGTAAACACTGGAAAATGAAATCTCTGAGAGTGCCACAAACGCAGGGATGAACCTGGCACTGCCCTTTGGGAGAATCCATTTGGGGTTCTGAGGAGAAAATCCACTGGAGTTTTAAAAGGAAATCTCTAAAAATGCCGTAAACACCAGGAAAGGAAAACTCTGAAAGTGCCACAAACGCAGGGATGAACCTGGCACTGCCTATGGAGCCTTTGGAAGAATCTATTTGGGGTTCTGAGGAGAAAATCCTTGGAGTTTTAAAAGGGAAACTCTAAAAATGCCGTAAACACCAGGAAAGGAAAACTCTGGAAGTGCCACAAACACAGGGATGAACCTGGCACTGCCCTTTGGGAGAATCCATTTGGGGTTCTGAGGAGAAAATCCTTGGAGTTTTAAAAGGAAATCTCTAAAAATGCTGTAAACACTGGAAAATGAAATCTCTGAGAGTGCCACAAACACTGGGATGAACTTGGCACTGCCTGTGGAGCCTTTGGAAGAATCTATTTGGGGTTCTGAGGAGAAAATCCTTGGAGTTTTAAAAGGGAATCTCTAAAAATGCCGTAAACAGTGGGAAAGGAAAACTCTGGAAGTTCTTGGAGAGGAGCTGGATCCAATCTCAGGCTCTGGAGCCAGGCTGGGAGAGCTGGGAATGTTCCCCTGGAGAAGGGAGGGATCCAGGGAGAGCTTCCAGAACATTCCAGGGCCTGGAGGGGCTCCAGGAGAGCTGCAGAGGGACTGGGGACAAGGGACAGAGGGACAGGACACAGGGAATGGCTCCCACTGCCAGAGGGCAGGGCTGGATGGGATCTTGGGCAGGAATTCCTGCCTGGAATGGAATTGCCAGGGAATCCCTGGAGTGTCCAAGGAAGGATTGGAGCAGCCTGGGATGGTGGGAGGTGTCCCTGGAATGAGCTCTGAGGTCCCTTCCCATCCAAACCATTCCGGGATTCTGGGATTTGGGACACTCAGAATCCATCCCGAGGGATTTTTATGGAAAATGGGGATAGAAAAGAGAGGGAAAGGGAAGGGAGACCCTTCATGGTTTCCTGAGATTCCAAGTGAGGCCCCTCAGTCCATGAATTTCTTGGAGAGGAGCTGGATCCAATCTCAGGCTCTGGAGCCAGGCCGGGAGAGCTGGGAATGTTCCCCTGGAGAAGGGAGGGATCCAGGGAGAGCTTCCAGCACATTCCAGGGCCTGGAGGGGCTCCAGGAGAGCTGCAGAGGGACTGGGGACAAGGGACAGAGGGACAGGACACAGGGAATGGCTCCCACTGCCAGAGGGCAGGGCTGGATGGGATCTTGGGCAGGAATTGCTGCCTGGAATGGAATTGCCAGAGAATCCCTGGAGTGTCCAAGGAAAGGCTGGAGCAGCCTGGGGCAGTGGGAGGTGTCCCTGCCATGGCAGGGGTGGCACTGGGTGATCTTTGAGGTCCCTCCCCATTCCGTGATCCCTCCATCCCCGTTTATCCCAGGCAGATCCTTTGAATTGTTCATCCCGAATCCCCCATTCCGTGGATGACAAATCCCCGAATTCCAAAATCCTGCAAATAATCCAGGTTTGGGCAACATCAACTCCTTTTCTTTTTAAAGGCAAGAACCCAGACGATTCCCAGATAAAACAGCAGCTGGGTTGGATTTTTCCAAGATATTCCGGCTCTCAGCCCCCTCTCCAGCAGAACGTGACTAATGCTGTGTTAATTAATGCTAATGTTAATTACCCGTGTTGGTATGTGCTGTTCCCAGCCCCTGCTTTTTATAAACCCTGCTCATTCCAGCGGGGGCCGGGGTTGTCTCCCAAAGCTCCCGGGGGATTTTGAGATTTCTTCTGCCCCCGCTGGGATGTTCAGGACCAGCCTGGACAGAAAATAAAAATTTTGGTCATTTTAATCCGAAATTCCTGGAATGGTTTGGGTGGGAAGGGAGCAAAGCTCATCCTGTTCCACCCCTGCCATGGCTGGGGAAATTCCCCCTCAGCCCAGGGTGCTCCAAAGCCATTCCAGGCCTTGGGCACTTCCAGGGATGGAAAATCCAGCACCTCTCTCCTTTCTGGATTGCTGTGGGAAAGGAACCCTATAAATTTATAGGGATTTACAGGGATTTCCCATCCCGTTCCCCAATTAACTTGGACTAAATCAGGTTGGGAACACCCCAAAACCCTTTACTGGGCAGACTGGAGGAGCTGGGAACCTCCCCTGGAGTGGTTTGAGGTGGTGGCACCTGCACTTTTGGCTGCTTGCATCCCAAAATCTGCCCCAAAATGTCGATTTTAGCACCTTTTCCATAAATCCTGCTAAGTTCAGTGTGTGCAGTGAAAAAAAAGGCTGAGTTCAGCTTCGAGCAGGGATTTTTTTGGTGAAGAACCGAACGTGCAGCACCTGCAGCAGGGATTTTTTTGTTGAACGTGGAGCACCTGCTTGGTTTCCAGAGGGATTTTTTCCCCCTAATTATTGTGTTTTAGCACCCAAAGGGGGATGGGCGAGCAGAGCAGAGCAGATGGGAGGGAACCAGATTGGAGTGGGACCACGGGATCCGGGAGAGCTGGAAAAGGACACCCAGTCCTGCTGCAAACCCTGCAAAATCATCATTATTATTTACCCCTGAAATTCCTGCTCCGGGCTTTCACAGCCAGGGACAGGTTCTGCCTGGAATAATCCCAAAATCCAATCGATGATTCCAAGAATTCCAAGGATCCCGTGGCACTTTTGGAGCACTGAAGCAGCCTGGTGTCCCACGCTGCTGTCACCCCCCGGATCCCGGGCGTGGGAGGGAATAAAGCAGGAATTTTCCTCGGGAGCTGTCACAGCCTCGTTAGTAATCCCTCATTAGGCTCATTTTAAGGCTCTCACACGGATTTTTAACGTCCTCCTTGATCTTTTAATACACATTGAAAAAAAGGGAAAAAACCCCTTTAACTGATTCACCTGCTCCTCTGGTTCCTTTTGGGCTGCGTTCATTAATCCCCCCAGAGCTTCCCAGGATAATTCCAAGGATAAATTCCAGGGCTTTCAGCTCATCCCTGCCTGGCTTTGGTTAATAAAGGGAGCGGGGTCCCTCCGTGTTTCCCCAGCTCTGCAGAGAGGGGGTCGGGATGGGAATAAATCCCATTTATTTGCTGCCACGGGTGGGAGAGGGAGCAGGGGAACAGGATGGGAAATCCCTGTAAATCCCTATAAATCCCTATAAATTTATAGGGTTCCTTTCCCACAGCAATCCAGAAAGGAGAGAGGTGCTGGATTTTCCATCCCTGGAAGTGCCCAAGGCCTGGAATGGCTTTGGAGCACCCTGGGATGAGGGGGAATTTCCCCAGCCATGGCAGGGGTGGAACAGGATGAGCTTTGCTCCCTTCCCACCCAAACCATTCCAGGAATTTCGGATTAAAATGGAAAACCACTCCAAATCTGGGTGAAAGCTTGGGCAGACCCGTCTTCCAGAGCAACCCAGCTATTCTAAAACAAACCTGAATATTCAAATAATTCACTTTTTCCTAAAATCCCATTTCGAGGCGGTCAGGGAAACAATTTTGGATGGATTTGGGCATCACCAGAGCTCAGTGGCAGCATTGGGATGGCGAGGGGAGGAAGGCAAATGGAGCATTCCCGACTTTGGGAATCCCTTGGAGCAGGGAGGTGCTCAGGAAAATGAATGTTCACAGCATTCCATCTGTTCCATCCAGGAATTTCCAGCAAGGCTACGTTAATTTTTGTTATAACTCGAATTTAACTCACTTTGCAGAAGGCAATGTTACTGAACTTTAAACTTTGGGTCTTTCTTGCCAGCTAATTCAGTCTCTTTTTACTAAGACACTTAGAAATCTTTTATTTATTTAAGCTAAGCTTTCATTTCCCCCTGGTGCCTTTGCAGATTTGTGTATTTTGGTTTTTCTGCAGGCTCTGATCTCTCCTCCCATTTCTGGGCCCTCCCTTTGGTTTGGGGGTTCACACCCAGCCCCGGGGCCTGGCACAGCCCCTGGACTCCGGGTGATTAAAATGCCCAAATTAACAATTAACGGCTCCTAATTGCGCTTGTCAGAGTCCATTCCACTCGGGAATTACACGCTGCATTTCCAGTCATTCCTCCCCTCCCTCTTCGAGATTTGTGTTATTCCCCCTCACTAATTCTGCATTAATAACCCAGTTTTTATTTCACATTTTATCCCTGCTCCGTCCTTTTCCTCTTGGTGCAGGGTGAAGTCGTGAGGATCTGTAAAATTCCATTATGCGTTCCCAGGGCTGATTCCAGTCCTGGAATATTTTGTCCTTAATGGCAAAAAGACATTCCCAGGGTAAAAAACAACAGCTTAGCTTGGGTTTGAGCTTTGCTCCAGCACAGGAAACGGGAGATAATTTGAATTATTTGTAATTTCTGCGAGCGCCAAGTGATTGGGACCTTGGAAACAGGAATTTGTTTAAGTCACAAGGAATGGGAAGGATCCAATCCTGATTTAAATTGGTTTAAAATAAAATAATAAACTTTAAAACGGTGGATAAATTTCAGAGCAGTCCTGATGACAACGCCTGGAGGGGCAGCACACAGGGAATGGCTCCCACTGCCAGAGGGCAGGGCTGGGTGGGATTTGGGCAGGAATTCCTGCCTGGAATGGAATTGCCAGAGAATCCCTGGATCCCTGGAATGTCCAAGGAAAGGTTGGAGCAGCCTGAGGTCATGGACTCCATGTCAGGGGGTTGAAACTGTAGAAATTTGGGATTTAATACCCAAAATAAGCCTGGGAATGATGGAGTGGGAATTCACTGAGGATAAAAAGGGTTGGGATTGTTCCAGTCGGGAGCTTTGACCCCGGGAAAGCAAAAACCTCACATCCCTCAGCTGGAAAGGACCCTGGAAATCCCAGGGATTCGGGAACTCCTGGAAGGGTTGGGAAAGGAGCTGGAGTAAAATCTAGGAGGAATTTTTCCAGGATTTCCCTGGAAAAAGTGCGCTGAGAACTCCTGGATCCGCAGGGGCTGAACCCTTGGAATAAACTGGAGGTGAACCCTTGGAATGAACTGGAAATAAACCCTTGGAATAAACTGGAGATGAACCCTTGGAATGAACTGGAAATAAACCCTTGGAATTCTGGGTGGGTTTGTTTTTATCCACCACGCCCTGGAATTAAACCCGGCTTAGCAAGGCCCGGCTTTGCGCAAATTTAAGAGCAGCATTAAGGAGAGGAAGGGTTTCTTCTCCGTGTTCCGGCTGTTCCGATCCTTCCCTTGGATCTCCTCTTCCCCGGCGTTCCTGGGTGGTGACAGACCCCAGGGAAAAGCTGGATTTATGTCCTTAATCTGGGATTTGAAGGGTTTTCCCTTCCCTTTCCCTCGTTCCCATGGGAAGGAGGCAGCTCGGGGGGCGCCGGGCTGCCGGTCCCCGTTCCGATCCTCGTTACACCGAGCTGCACTGATTAAAGCTCTGCTCATTAACTCCGTTTTCCCTGCCCTGCTGCCAGCCGGGCATTCCCAGCCCTGGCATGGCCGGGAATGCTCCCTCCGGCGTGGGGACAGTCCCCTGTGCCACCGAGGCTTCCAGCAGTGACACCTGGAAACGGGAATTGGGAATTTATGAGCTCCGAGGCTTTTCCAGCCCAAACACCCAAATCTGGGCCGGGATTGGAGCAGGGCTGGGTTTCCTCATCAGCTTTGGGGTCTTGCCGAGGCTCCCTGGGGTGAGAACTCCAGAGCCATGGAATGGTTTGGGTGGGAAGGGACCTTCAAGCGTGTCCCATTCCAGCTCCTGGTGACAACTTCTGGCCTCCAAACCCCGTCCAACCCGACCTGGCCATCTCAGGGCTGCTATTCCCTGAGATTCTCCTGGGGGCTGCTGCTCCCTGAGGTAAATGAGGTTTTCTGTCTTCTCTTTGCCCTGAGTGTTTCACCCCGGAGCCAGAGCAGCCAGGCTGAGTCCCCAGTCCGAGTTTCCAGGGTTGTTTATTCTCCATCATCTCTCAGTTCTGTCCCAGCTCTGCAGGGCGTCCCCAGCAGAGCAGGACACGCGGGGGACTGGGCGGGTCAGAGGGTCCCGGACCCTTTGTACCATTCCCTGGCCCAAACACATCCAAAATGAACTTTTTATTGACAGAATCTTACCAATACTCACTGCCTATGTTAACATGTCATTTCTACTCTAAACCCATCTCTAAAATCCAACTCAGCAGAAAATGGGGGATGAGAACAAGAACAAGGAGCACAGGGGCCACTCCCCAATTCCTCCATCTTGTCTCTGCAGACCCATACACTAAAAATCCTAAATTCTACATTTACATTCTATGATAAACAAACTACTGCTTATTTTGAATTCTCTCAGCTTGTGATTCTTCCTGCATGTGAGTATTCACTGCCATGGCAGGGATCAGAGGCAGTGCCCTCCTGGGCTCTGTGTGAGGCTGCCTGAGCCCCTGGACAGACCCCAGACCCCCTGTCCGGTCCCCAAACCCTCCAGGGTGGCCACAGGGATGTCCTGGACTGTGACATGGCCAAGGTCCCTTTGAGGTCTCTTCCCACCCAAACCATTCCAGGGTTTCATGGGCTTCCAGCAGAAATCCCTCCTTCCAGGAGGAATCCCAGTTCCCAGCAGAATTCCAACCTCCGAGGAGAAATCCCAGCTCCCAGGAGAATTCCCACATTCCAGCAGAATTCCCACTTCCCACCTCCCAGACCAGGCTGCTCAGCCACTCTCGCTGAGCTCTGTGTCTCCATTATTTTTTCCAAATGTGGAATTCTCCATTTCCAGCCACAATCTCCTCCTCTTCAGCCAGGGACACTTAACTTAAAGTCTTGATTTATAACTGAATTTCATTTTTGAGTTCTCCTCTTCCCATCAGAGAAGAAAGCTCCCAAAGTTCCCTCTCCGATCCTTGTCCCAGGGATACAATTCCAGGGCTCTCTCCCAAGTTCTCCAGACCTTTCTCCTGCTCCAGCCCCGGCTCCTTTCCCAGCCCCTCCAGGTCTCCTGAAGGCCCCAGGAGTTGAGACGGGGCCTCACCAGGGTGGAATTTTCGGGAATTCCGAGGGAAGGGGAGAGCTGGGAGCTCTCAGGTGAGCTGTGGCTGGAACCCCTGGTGGGTTCCATGGAGCTCGGGAATTCCAGGACACCAAACAGGGACAACCCCCCTCACCTTCCATCCAGGGACAGCCTCCGAACCCTTCCCGATCCTTCATTCCCAGCAGCCGCTGGCATTTCCAGCAGGAATAAACCCCCAGCAATGCCCGATCCCTCCCTGCTCCATCCATGGAAACCTCGGGATCTTTCCGCAGGCTCTCGCTCCCCCTCGTGCCTGCCCGGGGCTCCTGCAGCGTCTCGGCTGGAATTCCTCCCGTTCCCGGAATTCCTCCCGTTCCCGGAATTCCTCCCGTTCCCGGAATTCCTCCCGTTCCCTCCTCCTTCCAGCAGCCCGGCGTTGATCCCCTCCTTCCTGCTTTTCGGCAGGCAATCCCTGTATTTTTGCAGGAATTCCAAAGCCACACGGATGTGGCACTTGGGGACAGGGGCAGGGGTGGCCTTGGCAGTGCTGGGTGCACTCCGTGGTCTCCAAAGGCTTTTCCAACCTCAACCATTCCCTGTTTTCCACGGAGGAGGGAATGCCCAGTGTGCAAGGACAGCGAGAGCTCTGGGAATCCTTTGGCTCCCTGGGAATCTCCGTGCTGTGCAAATCCCACAGGAATTCCGCTTTTTCCTGGCACAAATTAAACCTGGTGTTCTTGGAGGTGGGAATGGGACGGTCCCAAGGCAGCGGTGACCAGAAATATCTTCCTATCTGGAATGGAGAACTGCCAACAGTGGGAAAACACCACCCCAAATGTCACAAACTCCAGACATTCCCGGCAGAGAGCGGGAATTCCAGGGGAGAGGAGGAAGGGGGATGCTCCCAGCTCCACCTTCACCCTGGCTCTGTGACAGTGCAAAGAGGGCTCAGGAAACTCAGGAAATGCGGAATTTTGAGTGAATTCCAGTTAAAATCAAACCTCAGCTCAAGCTTCGTCCGCAGAGGGGCGGGATTGTGTTCGTGTCCCGGTCTGGATGTGGGATTGAGCAGGAGATCCCGCTCCAAATGTTCCCTCCTGTCCTCTCTGCTCAGCAGAGGGAGCTGCAGCCCTGCCGGCGGCTCTGGGACTGCGAGAGAGCGTTCACCGTGGGGTGTGGAGCTCATTCCAAACTGAATGGATCCTTTAAAGCATTCACCATGGATTGTGGAGCTCATTCCGAACTGAATGGATCCTTTAAAGCATTCCCCGTGGGATCTGGAGCTCATTCCGAACGGATCCATCCTTTAAAGCATTCACCGTGGGGTGTGGAGCTCATTCCGAACTGAATGGATCCTTTAAAGCATTCCCCGTGGGATCTGGAGCTCATTCCAAACTGAATGGATCCTTTAAAGCATTCCCCGTGGGGTGTGGAGCTCATTCCAAACTGAATGGATCCTTTAAAGCATTCCCCGTGGGATGTGGAGATCATTTCAAACTGAATGGATCCTTTAAAGCATTCACCGTGGGGTGTGGAGCTCATTCCGAACCGGATCCATCCTTTAAAGCATTCCCCATGGATTGTGGAGCTCATTCCAAACTCAATGGATCCTTTAAAGCATTCACCGTGGGATGGGGAGCTCATTCCAAACTGAATGGATTCTTTAAAGCATTCACCGTGGAATGTGGAGCTCATTCCAAACTGAACGGATCCTTTAAAGCATTCCCCGTGGGGTGTGGAGCTCATTCCGAACGGATCCATCCTTTAAAGCATTCACCGTGGGGTGTGGAGCTCATTCCAAACTGAATGGATTCTTTAAAGCATTCACCGTGGGGTGTGGAGATCATTCCAAACTGAATGGATTCTTTAAAGCATTCACCGTGGGGTGTGGAGCTCATTCCGAACCGGATCCATCCTTTAAAGCATTCCCCGTGGGGTGTGGAGATCATTCCGAACCGGATCCATCCTTTAAAGCATTCCCCGAGGAGTGTGGAGCTCATTCCAAACTGAATGGATCCTTTAAAGCATTCCCCGTGAGGTGTGGAGATCATTCCGAACCGGATCCATCCTTTAAAGCATTTCCCATGGACTGTGGAGTTCATTCCGAACCGGATCCAGCCTTTAAAGCATTTCCCGAGGAGTGTGGAGCTCATTCCGAACCGGATCCATCCTTTAAAGCATTCCCCGTGGGATGTGGAGCTCATTCCAAACTGAATGGATCCTTTAAAGCATTCCCCATGGAGTGTGGAGCTCATTCCGAACGGATCCATCCTTTAAAGCATTCACTGAGGAGTGTGGAGATCATTCCAAACTGAATGGATCCTTTAAAGCATTCCCCGTGGGGTGTGGAGCTCATTCCGAACCGGATCCATCCTTTAAAGCATTCACCGTGGGGTGTGGAGTTCATTCCGAACCGGATCCATCCTTTACAGGCATTTCCCTTGGAATATGGAGTTCATTTCAAACTGAATGGATTCTTTAAAAGAATTCCCCTCGGAGTGTGGAGCTCATTCCGAACCGGATCCATCCTTTACAGGCATTTCCCATGGGATGTGGAGATCATTTCAAACTGAATGGATTCTTTAAAAGAATTCCCCTCGGAATGTGGAGCTCATTCCGAACCGGATCGAGCTGGAGTCCGGATCCCTGAGTGTCAGTCAGGGTTTGAGGCGTCCCTGCTCTCTTTGGGTTGAAGCTGCAGGAATTCTGATGGCTCCAAGGGAAACCCTCGGCGCTGGAAGTCTCCGGGATTAAATCCCTGCGGGACATCGGGATTTTGGGGACGCCGGGCTGGGATCATCAGCAGGGATGGATGGACACATCCCCCTCACCACAGCCAGGCTGATCCTGGCTCAGCCTGGGCAGAGCTGAGCTCGGTGGGGAATCGGGGCTGGAAAAACCGGCTGGATCCGCGCCCTTCCCGCTCTGGGTTTGGAGCAGGAGCGAGGAACCCGGAGCGCCAGGTCCTGAGGGACCCCTCTGCTGGGACATCTGTCCCTGAGGGCCCCGTGAGCTGGGGGCTGCACCCCAGTGCACCCCAGTGCAACCCAGTGCCTCCCAGTGCATTCCCAGTGCACCCCAGTGCCTCCCAGTGCATTCCCAGTGCATTCCCAGTGCATCCCAGTGCATTCCCAGATGTGAGCGTGGAGGGATTCGCCGTGGGAGATGTGGGACAGCGGCGCCGGCGCCTTCCAGCTGCCCGAGTGGATGGTGAGTCCTGACTGCTCCCTAAATCCAGCTGAATCCCTGCTGAGAATTCCAGGAATGAGCCTCATTAAGGTGGGGATTAACTAGCATCACTGGCTGGAATTGCCTCGTTAATTATGGCCAAGTGTCCGGGGGTGATCCCACCCCGTCACCCCAAACCCACAGATTTTATAGGAATTTGGGGCTGGAGGGGAGGAGTGGGATTTTAACTCACTCCATGGAGAAAATGGAATTCCCAAATTCTTTGCAGGTGGATTTGGAAGCTCCAGAGATGCTTAATCCCACAGAAAACTCCTGTTTTCTCCTGTTGTTCCCTAAAAAATAAATATCTGTGGCCGAGAATCAATTAAAGACACTCAAAAAAACCCAATTTCCTGAGACTGAGCGTAGTTCTCTGTTTTTATTTGATTGACACAGAAATCACAGAATATTCCTGAACACGGTGTGTTCCAGGAGATTGGGAATTTCATCCCAGATCCATCTTTTCAGCTTAATTTTTTACCATCAGTTTGCATCCTGCTGTCAGATTAAAACCTCTAAAACTTCCAGACGCCCTCCAGGGCAGCAAACTCTTCTCATTTGAGTGGTTAAAGGGTTTGGGGTGGATCCCAAATATTAAAATCCACTTTTCCCTCCTTTTACCGGTGGAAAGAATTCCCAAAGCAGCTGAAAATAAAATGATGTAGCTCCAAAAACCAGGCAGGGAATGGAAAGCAGAATTCCGTGTCTGGAATTGGCTCCGTGTGTTCCCCCGGGGTTTGTTGGTGTTTGTGGCCCAAAAATACCAATATTTGTTATTTCTTCCTGTATTTCTGCTCACATCTCCAATTTCTGGATTTAAAGTTGTCCTTCCTGGTAGTTCTTGTAAAAATGCTTGGATCAATGCAATAAAAAGTTGGAATTCTGGTGTTCCTGCAAAGGAATTTGATTTTATTTACAAATATTATCCATGATGTATTCAGACATCATTGTTCCCCTTTATATCCAGCTTTATGTTCCCTGCTATCCCTTTCTTAATTTTATGGATTTGATGGTAAAATTCCAGTTTATTCTGCCTCTCACTCATTTTTTTGTGACTCTTTCAGCCTCCCCCCAGATTTTAAGATTCTTTTATCAGCAGTCAGGAATTTTGCATTTTAGGGTTATCAGCAGCAAACTTTGCACCTTTCATTTATTTTATTTAAACTTCATTTATTGCCTCAGACGTGGATTTTTTTTGTGAAAACCTGGAGTTCTCCTTCAAAACAAAACCTCTCCCTGTGGGTTCCCCGATTTTTCCATTATGGATTTGGTGATTCTGGGATCGGGGCAAGGTGACAAAAACTTGATTTAAATTGACTTTTTTTAATTCTTACAGCTTCAGTGAATTCCCAGCGCGGTGTTTGTGATTTCATGGGTGGTTTGAAGCTGCTGTGGCACCAAATCCACCCCCCGAGGGCTCCAGGTCGTGTCCTGCAGCATAAATTAAAAATTAACGTTTTTAATCAGGATTTTAACTCGTTTGCATTTCAAGGAATAATTAGCCCGAGCTCTAAATTGCTCGTTATCCTTAAGGTCGTTATTTCCAGCAGTCTTTTAGGTCTTAATGTTCTTGCTGAGTGCCTGTTTTTATTAACCAAATATTGGGAAATTGTAGTAGGAGTGAACAAGGAGAGTAAGAACAAGAATAAGAAAAGAATAAGAATATAAGAATAAGAACAAGAACAAGAACAAGAACAAGAACAAGAACAAGAGTAAGAATAGAAATAAGAATAAGAGTAAGAATAAGAATAAGAGTAAGAATAAAAGAATAAGAATAAAAGAATAAGAATAAAAGAATAAGAATATAAGAATAAAAGAATAAAAGAATAAGAATAAAATAACAGGAATAAAAGAATAAGAATAAGAACAACAAAAAGAGTAAGAATAGGAACAAGAATAAGAATAAGAACATAAGAATAAGAATAAGAATATAAGAATAAAAGAATAAAAGAATAAGAATAAAATAATAGGAATAAAAGAATAAGAATAAGAACAAGAACAACAAAAAGAGTAAGAATAGGAACAAGAATAAGAATAAGAATAAGAATAAGAATAAGAATAAGAATAAGAATAAGAATAAGAATAAGAATAAGAATAAGAATAAGAATAAGAATAAGAATAAGAATAAGAATAAGAATAAGAATAAGAATAAGAATAAGAATAAGAGAAATAGAATAAGAATAGAATAAGAATATAAGAATAAGAATACAAGAATAAGAATAAGAATAAGAATAAGAATAAGAATAAGAATACAAGAAAAAGAATAAAAGAATAAGAATAAGAATATAAGAATAAGAATAAAATAATAAGAATATAATAGTAAGAATAATAAATAAGAATAGAATAAGAATATAAGAATAAGAATAAAATAATAAGAATAAGAATATAAGAATAAGAATATAAGAGTAAAAGAATAAGAATAAGAATAGAACAAGAACAAGAGTAAGAATAGAACTAAGAATAAGAGCTGAAGTCGTGTCTCCCTTAGGATTTTGCAGGAGAAGGTTCATGGATAATGTGGAAATGAAAAATTTACCTGGAAAACACAACCTGGGCTGTGACCTCAAGTGAGAAAACCAATACTGATCCCAGATTCCTGTTCCCTGAGATATTTCCACATTGGAAAGAATTGATATTTCCATTTTTCACATTTTTCAGTTATTGTACAACTCAGGAATTTTGGGGAGTTTTCCCTCTTTTTTTTTTTCCCCCCCCATCCGTTCCTCCAGGAGTTGCTTTCACACAGCTCAGGAATTTTTGCTGTTTTAGTGGATTTTTTTGAAATCTGCCCAGGAGATGGAAAATGCCGTGGAAGGGACATTTTGGAAGGAATTTTCCCTGGCAGCATTTTCCATCCTCCAGACAGCTGCTGAGGAGCAGGATCGGATCCGATCCGGTGTAAATCCGGGGTAAATCCGGTGTAAATCCGGTGTAAATCCGGTGTAAATCAGGTGTAAATCCGGTGTAAATCCGGGGTAAATCCGGTGTAAATCCGGTGTACAGAAAGAATCAGGGCTGGGGGAGCTTTTTATTCCATGTTCAGTCACAAATGGTGCTGGGACAGTCGGTGGTGCCCTGCTGCTTCCCAGACCCCTTTTCCTTGGAATCACAGGGTGGAATCACAGGGAGGGGTGGGTTGGAAGAGACCCCAAACCCCACCAGCCTCTGCCAGTGCCTCACCACCCTCGTTTTTCCCATTTTTCTTCCTTGGATCATCCCTTCCCACCAAAATGGAATGAGCAGACCCCGTGCAGGACGCATTTCAATCACCACCCTCGTTTTTCCCATTTTTTTTCCTTGGATCATCCCTTCCCATGTAAAAGGCTGTGGAATGAGCAGACCCCATGCAGGACACTCATTTCAATCACCACCCTCGTTTTTCCCATTTTTTTTCCTGGGATCGTCCCTTCCCACCAAAATGGAATGAGCAGACCCCATGCGGGACGCTCATTTCAATCACCACCCTTGTTTTTCCCATTTTTTTTCCTTGGATCATCCCTTCCCACCAAAATGGAACAAGCAGACCCCGTGCAGGACGCTCATTTCAATCACCACCCTCGTTTTTCCCATTTTTTTTCCTTGGATCATCCCTTCCCATGTAAAAGGCTGTGGAATGAGCAAACCCCATGCAGGACACATTTCAATCACCGCCCTCGTTTTTCCCATTTTTTTTCCTTGGATCATCCCTTCCCACCTAAATGGAATGAGCAGACCCTGTGCGGGACACTCATCTCAATCACCACCCTCGTTTTTCCCATTTTTTTTCCTGGGATCATCCCTTCCCACCTAAATGGAATGAGCAGACCCTGTGCAGGACGCTCATTTCAATCACCACCCTAGTTTTTCCCATTTTTTTTTCCTGGGATCATCCCTTCCCACCAAAATGGAATGAGCAGACCCCGTGCGGGACACTCATTTCAATCACCACCCTCGTTTTTCCCATTTTTTTTCCTTGGATCATCCCTTCCCACCAAAATGGAATGAGCAGACCCCGTGCAGGACGCTCATCTCAATCCTCATTTAGCGGCTGGCGTCGTTATCCAAGGAGTTTCATCCCGGATAATTTATTACCAGGGATAATTCCCGTCAAAACCCCTCAGTGTCCTGCCCAGAGAATAATTCCATCCCTGGAAGTGTCCGAGGCTGGAGCAGCCTGGGATGGTGGAACTGGGTGGGATTTAAGGACCCTTCCAACCCAAACCATTCCACGATTCCGTAATTCCCAAAGGACTGGAACAACACGGGGATGAGTGTTGGAGTCCGGACCCTTCCAAGGACAAACTCTGCCCTGGTTGCCGTGGGGGACGCAGCGAGGGCCGGGATAATTAAAACAATAATAATTAAAACCCACTTTGCCATCCAACAAACGCCCCCGTTGTTTTAGTTGCTCATTAGTTAATTTGCTTCTAACGAGGCTCCGTCAACGCAATCATCTGACATCGGAGGGGGGCAAGAGAGAGCGGGGAGGGCCCGAGCTAAAGGAGCTTAATTAGCGAGTTAATTATAGCGAGCAGGGAAATGTTCTGGTTACATAAATAAGGCATTGTTACGCACGCCCCGGCCAGGCCGAGGAGCTCCGGAGGTCAGGGAACGCTGTAATTCCACGCAAAACACAGGCGGGGATTGTTTGTCGGGACGCCTCATTAAGTCCCGGGCTCTGCCAAAAAAACAACAATAAAAAATAAAAATAAAAAGCCCTGAGGAGTCTGGAAGCCCAAGCGGTTCCCTCGGCGCCCGCCCCGCGGTGAAACCGGAGCGGGCGGGATGGGGATGGGGCCGGGGTATAAATGGGGCATTCCCTGCCCCGCAGAGAGCCGGCCCACCATGCCCAACAAGAAGAAATACAACGTCAACGGCGAGTCGGGGATGAAGGCCCAGGTGAGGGCACTCCCTGCGACCCTAAAAATGGGTTTTCTACTCAAAAAACGCCTCTGTTCCTCTCACCTCTCTCTTCTTCCTCCTTCCACTCATTCCTGGAGCCCCTCGGTTGGAGAAAATCCCCAAATCCAGAGGGATTCTCTCCGTTTTCTCTTGGGGGTGATGAAATATTGAGGCAAACGTTGTTCCGGGGTTGTTTTTCCGTCTGGAGGGGTTGGTGGGGAGGTTTTCCAGGAAAACCTTGGATAAGGAGGCGTTTTTTGCACGGAGAAGTAGCTCATGGTGTCACTTTGTGATGGAAAGCACAGGTCAGATGGAGCTCATTTGGAATGTAAAGGTGAAACCTCACCTGCGTCCAGCCCTCCTTAACCCCTTGTGCCCTGCAGGGGAGGTTTTCCAGCGGGATCATTTATTCCTGCTGGGAGCTGAAAGGAGCAGCTCTTGTGTCGCTTCAGAGGTAAATCCAAGGAGCTGCAGCTCTCTGGGGCTCCACAGTTTCTCCTCGGAGCCGTGGCCTCCAGAGGGGTTTTGGTGGGAGCTGCCCGAGCTCAGCCTGGAGCCAGATCTCTCTTTCCGTCCCCATCCGGAACATTCCGGCTGGAACGCGGCAGGAATTGGAACACCCTGGGATAGGGGAAGGTGTCCCGTGGCAGGGAGTGGGACTGGGTGATCCTTAAGGTCCCTTCCAACCCAAACCGTTCCGGGACTCCGTGAAATTCCCTTTTTGCCCGCTCTATTCCCTATGAAGGATTAAAACCAAAGGACGTCGGCCAACGCAAGCCAAAAGCAGATCCAAGCCTTGACCTGACCCCTTCCCCAATTTCCCTTTGCTGGTGCTTTCTTCCACCCCCTGGCTGTCTCAGCTGAGCCTGACCCCAACCTGTGGCAGTGTTTAAGGGGTTTAAACCTTACAGGGTTTATTTTAAAGTCTGGTTCTAACCCTGCCTGATTCGGTCCGTGTTGGTTGTGGATGTGTGAGGGCTCAGGGAGCTCTGAATTACCAAGGTCACTGCGCCGTGTGAAAAACTGTGTTCGATGCCCTTGAAGAGGTGATGTGGGAAAGGAAAATGTGAATTTAACCCAAATTGCTCCCCCTTTGTCAGAATCCCTGCGTGTCTCCAGCGCCGCTTCACACCAATAACCTCCTCCTTTGACGGAGCTGCTCAGCCGTGGAGGGATTTGTTCTAAATTAAGGGGAGAAAAAGGACAAAAAATTGAAGTTATTTCAGGCCAGCGGCTCCTTAGAGGAGGAACTTAAACCCTGGTGTGTGTGCAAAGCCCCCGTCCCGCCGGGATCAGGGCGTTAATCCCGGCACGGCCCTGGCTGTGACTCGAGTTTGGTGTGGATTTTCCCTTCCCGTGGGTGTTCCTGATCCAGTGTCGTGCTCTTGGGTACTCCTAAAAACTTGTGTTGTTCTCCAGGGATCTGTGCTCCCAAAACTCAGGGACATCTCCAGTCTTGGCTGGAAGGACTGAAATGAAACAAAATGGGCGATTCAGCATATCCAGTCCCCATTAAATAACAGGAGTTGTGCTCCAGGGCATGCCTGAGACGGTGCCGGTGTTCGCTCGCCGGCTTTGGGCACTTGGGATTGATCTCTTGGGTTTTTTATGGAAAATCCCTGATTTCCTCCCACAGATCCAGTTTGCTGACCAGAAGCAGGAGTTCAACAAGCGCCCCAGCAAGATCGGCCGCCGGTCGCTGTCGCGCTCCATCTCGCAGTCCTCGACAGACAGCTACAGCTCAGGTGTGTGCAGGATCCCACACCTGCCCTGGGCTCCAGGGCAAGGCACAGAAACTGGGGGGTTGCTTTTTTCCTTGTTGTCCTGTACAGCTGGATGGAAAACTGAATTATTGTGGTGCTCTTCTGC